>NC_079418.1:2355886-2656243 GCF_026213295.1 Gadus chalcogrammus
GTGTCCACCACACCAGACACTGACACTCTACATTCCAACACGCGCACTGTCAATTCACACCAATCCCAGGATGACATTACCCGTTTATCTGACTTGATTACTGATTACGAGCATGTTCAGCTGAAACCTTCTGAATACACAGATCACCAAACACAGGATATTGATCAAGATATAGACCCGGACAATAACTTTTTCTTCAACCTCAATGAGAACTGTCATTATTACACTAGTGAGCAGTTCAATGCAAAAATTGACTGTACTGGAAAACTGACAATAATTCACTTTAACAGCAGGCATTTGAGCAAAAATGTCCATGCAATCAAGGACTATTTACATACATTTGCCATTCCTTTTCACGTAATTGATATATCTGAATCCTGGATCAATGAGGGGGAGGAGACCAACTATACTCTAGAGGGCTATGACTTGGTTAACATCAACAGACAAAATAAAGGAGGGGGAGGGGTGGGGATTTTCGTGATCAATGATTTACAATTTCACATAGTTGATGAAATGACAGTAACAATGGACAATGTACTGGAATGCATAAAAATAGAAATTTGTATGGAAAAATCAAAAAACATCATAATAAGCTGTATTTACAGAACCCCAGGGACAAGTATTGAAATCTTCACTAACTGGATTGACTCTATGTTCTCAAAGTTTTGCAACAAAGTTGTTTTTGTTTGCGGTGATTTTAATATTGACCTCCTAAATCCAAGTAACTACTCAGCCATTGATACTTTTATTAATACAATGTACAGTGTGAGCCTGTTTCCCAAAATCACCAGGCCCAGTAGAATCACCTCCTATTCTGCCACCCTAATTGACAACATTTTCACAAATGACATTGAAAATAAATCAGAGAGTGGTTTATTAATCAAGGACATCACTGACCATCGACCAGTTTTTGTGGTGTATAATGGTTATTACAAGATAACCAGGGCAGATAGGCCAAAACAGTACAAACGCACAAGGACGGAGGAATCCATCAAACTGTTAAATAACGACTTGGGGGAGCTGCAATGGGAGGTGGTATATGAAAAGGGTGATTCAAATAGTGCTTACGACACATTCATTGTTAAGGATTGTTAAGACACTGTATGATAAAAATTGGCCTGTAAAGGAGTGGAATTGCAAAAAGAATTACACCAGCTGTCCCTGGATCACAAAAGGATTACAGAATGCCTGCAAAAAGAAAAACACACTCTATAGAGAATTTATAAGACTGAAAACAGTAGAAGCAGATAACAAATATAAAAAATATAAAAATAAGCTAACTCATATTATAAGGGCAAATAAAAAAGAGTATTATAAAAAAATTCTGGAGGATAATAAAAACAATATCAAAGGAATATGGAATCTTTTAAACAGTATTATAAGAAAGAACTCTGCTTTTGACAAGTATCCGCAGTTCTTTATTGATAAGGACAAAAATAACTATAACATGGAAGAAGTAGCTAACAGTTTTAATAAATTCTTTGTCAATGTGGGGCCGGATTTGGCAGAAAAAATTCCGGATCCAGGGACAACTGGTGAAATGTTGGAGAAACTGGTAGATAGAAATCCCAGTTCTATGTTCTTAAAGGCAGTGGACGATGCTGAAATTTTGGACATTGTAAACAACTGCAAAAACAAAAGATCCACTGATTTTCAAGACATGGATATGGCTCTAGTCAAACTGGTAATACCGGCAATTATAAAACCGCTGACTCATATATTCAATTTATCATTTCAAACCGGGATATTTCCGGATGGAATGAAGACTGCTAAGGTTATACCATTATACAAAGCTGGGAGCAAACACAACTTCACAAATTACAGACCTGTCTCTTTACTTCCACAATTCTCCAAGATTCTAGAAAAACTCTTCAACTCCAGGTTAGAAGCTTTTTTAGAAAAGCATCAACTACTTTCTGACAGTCAATATGGATTTAGATCAAATAGATCAACATCATCAGCAATAATAGAATCAATAGAGGAAATCAGAACGGCTATAGACAAGAAACAACAGGCAATTGGAGTGTTTATCGATTTAAAAAAAGCATTCGACACAATCAACCATGACATTTTAATTTGCAAACTGGAAAAATACGGAGTAAGAGGAGTAGTTCTAGATTGGATTAAAAGTTATCTTAACGGGAGAAAACAGTTTGTGAAGTTGGGTGATTACTGCTCTTCATGCTTGGACATTGTTTGCGGCGTACCTCAAGGGTCAGTACTGGGTCCAAAGTTGTTTATACTGTACATTAATGATATATGCAAAGTGTCCAAGCTACTGAAATTAGTCCTGTTTGCGGATGATACAAACATCTTCTGCTCAGGAGACGATCTCGCTGAGCTTCTGAAGGATCTTACTGAGGAAATGATCAAACTAAAAAACTGGTTTGATTACAACAAATTATCCCTAAACCTGGCCAAAACTAAAATTATGCTATTTGGATATGGTAAAAGAGATGTGCAGGTAAAAATGGAAATAGATGGGGTGGAAATTGAAAGAGTACACGAAATTACATTTCTTGGAGTTATGATCGATGCTCTAATCAGTTGGAAATCACACATAAAACTTGTTCAAACCAAATTGTCAAAAAGCATTGCAGTAATAAACAAAGCAAAGCAGGCTTTGGATCATAAATCACTCCACACTCTTTACTGTGCACTCGTTTCGCCTTATCTAATGTACTGTGTCGAGGTCTGGGGGAACAACTACAATACCTCATTAGGACCAGTAACTATCCTGCAGAAGAAAGCGATTCGTGTCATTCATAAGGTTGGATATTTGGACAATACTCATTCATTATTTCTACAGTCAAAAATTATTAAATTCACTGACATGGTGAAGTTTCAAACTGCTCAGGTAATGTACAAAGCAAAAAACAACAAACTCCCAAATAATATTCAAAAATTATTTAATGAAAGACAGCTTAGTTATAATTTGAGGGGGAAACTAAATTTTGACAGGTTCAGCATCCGAACAACCAGAAAAGGCTTTTGCATTTCAGTTTGTGGGGTAAAGCTGTGGAACAGTTTGAATATGGAGATCAAGCAATGTCCAAGCATGAAACAGTTTAAAAGAAGATACAAAGAGATGGTTTTCCAGAGTTATAGTAATGAAGGAGGGCTTTGACGTCTCATTACTTGTTAACATGACTAGTTAACTGTGTGATCAGCAGTGAGCTATTGGTCTTAAGGGTGGTGTCGCGTGCTGTGGTGGCTCGGCCTTCTGCTCCACAGTTGCTGTGGTGCTGGCAGTTGGAGTGGCTGACATTTTTTGTGTGTCAGTGAGTAGGAAACATGGGTATGTGAAGGATTGTATATGTATGGATTTACAGGAAATATATTGGTACGTTGTGTGCATCTATGTGTACTGGTATGGTGTACAGATATGCAAGTGTTCGTGTGTACGGGTGTATGTGTATTGGTATGGAGTACAGAAATGCAAGTGTTGTACGCTGATGTGTTTCTATGTGTATCTGTATGGTGTACAGATACGCAAGTGTTGATACATAGATTTGTTATCATGAAAATGAGAAATGAGTCTGAAGGAAACAGGTAGTTTTGAGTTTGAGTTTTGATAATGATTTCTGACCTGTTCATATTGTTTAAAGAAGTGGGGTGGGATTGAACAAGTTTTTACTTCTTCCCACCCCTTTTCAAATATGTTGTAGCATTTTTTTATGTAGAGTGCTTGGCGGCATTATCAGTGCAGGAGTCACTAGGGCTGACTCCTGTTGATGCATTATTATTGTTGTTTTGTTGTTGCATATTTGAAATAAATCATTAATTCATTCATTCATTCATTCATTCATTCATTCAGGACCAGCAACGCAGTGTTTAAAGCCGTACTTAAACAGTACAGGAGAAGCCCCGTGTCTCTGAATCAGACCTCAAACTTATTATCATAAGTCACACTTCATGCTTAGAGGCATTTCCACAGGGTCGTCTGTCGCACTTTTTGCTGAGTTTATGCTATCTGTGTTTGTAAGTAAGTGGAAAAACCAAAAACAAACCCACGCCAACGCCGGTTAGTTACGTTGGATCAGTCGAAGGTCAGGCCTGGTCAGAAAAGTCTGGTTCGACGTCCAACTATGTTTGGCTCAGAGAGACGAGGATTGGATCGAATATGTCAGCCTGCCGCAGAATCCACAAACCAAGAATCTCAAAGACCCGAACGACCAAGAAAAGGAAAACCTAAGAGGGTTTGTGTTTGACCGGGCCCAAGGATTCGCTGTCCGTTGGCAAGTTCAAAAAAATATATTTCAAAATGAGATCAGATGCCAAATCTTTCTACCGCCCCCCGAAGCGCGCCCTGGCCTCCGACGTGTGGCACAGCCGGGAACATGTGGAAAAAGATCAGCGAAGAGGTGACTAGGCTATATTTTTGTATTACTAAATAGTTCCCCTCCATCCAAAATATAATAAATATCCTTATCATTCTACCTTTCAGGTGGGTCTTTCGCAGATCCACACCAACCACAGCCTCTGATGCACCACTGTAGGTCGGCTCTCAGACGCCGGGAGAGCCGTCAGATAATGTCGGTGACAGGCCATCGACGCGAGAGCAGCCTGCGAGCTTACTGCGCTCTGTCAGTGCGGGAGAGACGAGAATGGAGCCACGTCTTGTGGGTCCCGACAAGCAGTGCCCATCATGGGCAGTCCCATGCTGTCAAACACCCTCCTTCAAAGGCCGGTATGCCGGACTTACCTTTAACGCTATCAAAGTTCACCATAAATGGAAACGTCAAATTTAATTTTAAATAAAAAAGGCTAGGCTGTAACACATAGGGCCCAGTTTTAAGTTAATTAAGCCCCCTTTAATTACGTTCTTTTTTCTATTTAGGCCTGTGTGATTTCCAGATTATTAATTGTTAAATGTTGACATGTTTCTTTGAAATAAAAACCTTTTAATTATTTAAAAATTGTTTGACAGCCATGACTACAACATGAAAAACCACGATAGGCCTACATCCAGTCAGCATGAAAAATGGCATGAATTATGGTTAAATGTTGCAAGCCTCATGAAAAAGGTCCTGTTAATAGAATGTTGCAATATATATATTCTTACAAACCTCTGCCGGCATTGGCATCAGCTGGCCTCGACATTAGAAATAAATTAAATCCCAATGAAAAAATATCAGAATATTTTATTTACAACACTGAGTGTAGTTCTTCAGTCCTTCTTACTGATTCTTTGTAGGCTATCTGTGGCCGACAGTAACGAAACGTAACGTTGATTTGGGGACTCTGGCTAAGTCGTAGCTAAGGTCTGTCCTATTTACTGGAGGAGTGAACAATGTTTCCGTTGCATAAGAACCTTACGGGAGGGTAATGGTTGTTCCAGGTATTGGCCAAACCCTCAGGCGTTACCAGGGAAACAAAGTTATGGCTTGGGAAAAACTTTATATTTGGATTGTAAAACGCATGAAAATATAAATGAATGGTCTTAATTAATTTTCTTTGTGACCAAGTGACCATGGTATAAGCGGGATAATGCCCTTCGAGGTGTCCAGTAACTGGAATAAATGGATGGCACCTCCGCAAAGTCCATTAGTTCCTGATAATGGACACCTCGTTGAGCATTATCCCTAACTCGGTTATTGATTATTCGTCATCGCTTATCGGTTATTGATAGTCGTTTATTGATTATCTTGACACGTTTGATGAACGATACGTTGCTACAGTCGGAGATTCCAGAAATAAACTAACAGGAACCGGTTTTATCCAGACGTCCGTAACAGTTTGTATTTAATATTTCATCAGACACACACTCACACACACACTATATACAACCATAGTACCATATCAAACCCGACACACAGATGTTAACATCACATCCACATTTGCGTAACATTGGAAAAGGCAGTTTTACAGACAGACAGAGAGACAGACGTTATAAAACCATCTATGTTCTATTTCTTCAGTGCTACGTCGAAGTCTCCAACTGAAGTAGCTTCAACTGTTCATTCTACTGTCCTCCGATGATTCCCTCCATCGGCCCTCAGTCCGTCCATCTGTCCGTCCGTCAGTCAGTTCATCAGTCAGTCCATCAGTCTGTCCGTCAGTCCGTCCATCAGTCCGGCCCTCAGTCCGTCCAACAGTCCGTCCATCAGTCCGTCCGTCAGTCAGTCCATCAGTCTGTCCGTCAGTCCGTCCATCAGTCCGGCCCTCAGTCCGTCCAACAGTCCGTCCGTCAGTCCGTCTGTCAGTCAGTCCATCAGTCAGTCCATCAGTCCGGCCCTCAGTCTGTCCATCAGTCCGTCCATCAGTCCGTGTGCGCATCACAGATATCTCCTCATCACGCTGGCAGTGTGTACTTATCAGTTGTGCTCTCCTCGTGTGTGCTACTCTGAGGTCCTCTGAACCCCCACCCTGGAGGAGGACCTTCTGGTCTGAGGTGAATCCCCCACCCTGGAGGAGGACCATCTGGTCTGAGGTGAACCCCTCACCTCAACCCGCTCCAAACTAAAGAGATGAAACCAGAACGACTCGAGGAGCAGGATCTCCTTCTGTAGTCACAGTGAGAGGGCATAGGGGTGAGTGTGCGTGTGTGTGTGTGTGTGTGTGTGTGCGTGTGTGTGTGTGAGTGTGACCCTTTTTTTTGTCCTTGATGATCTATAAGGCTCTAATGAACATAAATATGAGTCATTTTAATAATTCTTGCATTTCCTATCGTTGACGTTTACAAAAGGTCAACTTGAGGAGAGTGAGGAGGTAATTAACCAACAAGGCCGCGGTGATCCTACTACTATGATCGACATCAATATCCATATTTTGAGTTCAGTCCTTTGGAATGTGACCTCTGACCTCCCACCATGACCCCTAACCCTCCCGCCGTGACCCCTGACCTCATGTGACCTCTGACCTCCCACCTGGGATGTCTTCATGGCTCACAGCGCATCAGTTTCAGGCTCATCCACCTCCTCGCCCTGCACCACCCGACCCCACCCTCAACCCCACCCTCTACCCCACCCTCTAACACTCCACTCCCACCCTCTACCACCCCACCCCTCCCCCCCACCCACTCCCGATGAGGGTAAGCAGGGGGGTGGGGTCAGGGTCATGTTCGCTCCTTGCTGGGCCTGCTGACTGGTTTCCCCTCGTTCGTCACCAGCGGATCACTGGCTGTGCTTTTGGAGGCGGGGCCGGGGGCGGGGCCAGGGGCGGGGCCAAGGGCGGGGCCATGGGCAGGGCCGGGGGCGGGGCCGCCTTTGGCCCCTTGGACGCTCTTGGCGATGGCTCCAACGTCGTGTAGCGAGGGCTCATGGTACAGAGCCACTAGAGACAGACAGACAGACAGACAGACAGACAGACAGACAGACAGACAGACAGATCATGTGTTACTAGCTCGCTAGCTTTAGCAACGGGTCTCCTAGCCCTGTAGAAGACTCATGTGTTACTGGCATGCTATTTGTAGCTGGCCAGCCTTAGCCGCTAGCTGCAGCCGCCCACCTTCGATGGGCTTGGGCAGGAAGTGGGCGGCGGCCTTGGTCCTCTTGACGCGGTTGCCCTTCATGGCTCCGCCCTCCTTGTCGAGACCCAGGAACCAGGCCCGCCCCGACTCCTGCTGGCGGTACAGCAGCGAGCTGTACACCACGTAGTAGCTCTCGAACACCGCCTCCTTGAAGCGCGCCTCGGGTGTGTAGAGCTCCTGGGGGGGGGAGGAGGGGGGGAGGGGGCATCTGACAGATTATTGTATTTGTGTGTGAAAACAAGTTACAATACTTAATATAAATGAAGAGATTTGATCAATGTTTAAATGATGAGACAGTGACATCAGAGTCTAGACCGGGGAAGAAGAGGAGGATCAGTTCTCTCTCTCTCTCTCTCTCTCTCTCTCTCTCTCTCTCTCTCTCTCCCTCTCCCTCTCCCTCTCTCTCTCTCTCTCTCTCTCTCTCTCATTGTCATTCAGTTCAGCTCTCACTCTCTCATAGCAACGCATTGAGGTGTGAAGTGATGGGGAAGTGGCGTCACCATGGTAACCAACGCCGCACTGGGGAGGGAGGCAGCACACGCACGCACGCACGCACGCACGCACGCACGCACGCACGCACGCACGCACGCACGCACGCACGCACGCACGCACGCACGCACGCACGCACGCACGCACGCACGCACGCACGCACGCACGCACGCACGCACGCACGCACGCACGCACGCACGCACGCACACACACACACACACACACACACACACACACACACACACACACACACACACACACACACACACACACACACACACACACACACACACAGGCCTGTCACTCAGGCCTGTCACTCAGACCAGCTGTCCTCCCACTACACTGTTGAGGACTTTCTAGCACTGTCTGTGTCTGTGTTTTTTTCTGTCTGTGTTCCACCACTGTGTGTGCGTGCGTGCGTGCGTGTTCCTAGCACTGTATATCTATGATTTCCTCCTATTTCCTCCTTCCTCCTGTGTGTTAAAGTGTGTGTGTTAATGTGTGCGCGTGTTAAAGTGCATGCCTTAACGTGTGTGCGTGAACGTGTGTTACAGCCATTTTGCTTCTTACTTTTAGCAGAGTATGAGAAGTTTTGGTATGATGAAATGATTTTTATTATTATCTTAGTTGAATTTTGTATAATATTTCACGTTTGTAAACATCATGGCTGTCATCACAGGTCAAAGGTCATAAAGTAAAGGGGTTGGCCAAATGTTTGGGTTGGTCGATGGATGAGGGTAGAGTGATTAAACACTCTGTTTTGACCACTACTGTTGATATAACATTATTTACCTTATTTACAACTGCCTTGGATTCGTTTTTTGTTACTGGATAAGATCGAATCGATCCAATCTTTTTTTACCGACATATCGAGACGCTTTACGTTATTCATCGCCTTAAGAACCTTAGCTCGGAATTGACACCACAACGTGTGTGCGTAAAAGTGTGTGCTTTCTCTGTGTGTATGGGTATGAGTGTATGGGAGTGTTTGTCTCTACGCCAGTGATTATCCCCTCACTCAATACCCAAAGGGATTGTGGGTAGAGGCGGCGGAGGATGGGGCAGGGGGCGTGTCTTACAGCTGATCACACATCGCTCTGCGGTCTCCCGACCACGTGGTCTGTTCTGTCAGTCAGAACTGGACACTGACAGTTTAACACTTTTGATCATAAAACACATGCTAGTACCATCGCACACACAAACATGTACGCACCGACACACACATACACACATGCACATTTATGTAGCACACAGCATGTGCTGAGGACATGAACACCCCATCATTCATTCTTTAACAATACAACAAACGAGTCACTTTTAAAGGCTGTGTGGCCATCTTAATGACCCCAACACACCATTCCACAGCTGATCGTCGGCAGATAAGGCAGTCGTCATGGCCGATTCACCATGTGCAATTAGCGGAAAAGATCACCGACGGTTTTGACGACGGCCGATCGCACAGAACACCGTGAACCGAATCAGGTCACCGAGCCAAACTGTCCGACGACCGATAATCTGGTTGGTCTGTGAGGGCCATTAGATGTTATGAATCTTAAGGCAAGTGAAAAGCTGAATTATTAAATTCTGACATTCTGTGTGTATGTCTGTGTGTGTCTCTGTGTGTGTGTGTGTCCCTGTGTGTGTGTGTCTTTCTATGTGTGTGTTTGTGTGTGTGTGTCTCTGTGTGTGTGTGTGTGTTTGTGTGTGTGTGTCTCTGTGTGTGTGTGTGTGTGTGTGTGTGTGTGTGTGTGTGTGTGTGTGTGTGTGTGTGTGTGTGTGTGTGTGTGTGTGTGTGTGTGTGTGTGTGTCCTGGTGTCTGTTTCTGTGTGTGTGTTTGTTTCTGTGTGTGTACATGTCTCTGTGTGTGGTTGTTTGTGTGTGTGTGTCTGTGTGTATGCCTCTGTTTTGTGTTTGTCTGTGTGTGTCTCTGTTCGTATGTTTCTGTGTGTGTGTGTGTGTGTGTGTGTGTGTGTGTGTGTGTGTGTGTGTGTGTGTGTGTGTGTGTGTCTCACAGAGCAGTAGAGGTGTCCCTGTCCGTTCATGGCGATGTAAAGTCCGGTCTTCACCGACTGGATGGCGACGACTCTGAGACCCACTGGGACCAGGTTAAACAGAGCTACACACACACACACACACACACACACACACACACACACACACACACACACAGGGACCTGGTTAAACAGAGCTACATACACCACGCACACGCACACACACACACACACACACACACACACACAGGGACCAGGTTAAACAGAGCTACACACACACAAACACACACACACACACATACACATACACGCACACACAGGGACCAGGTTAAACAGAGCTATACACACACACACACACACACACACACACACACACACACACACACACACACACACACACACACACACACACAGGGACCTGGTTAAACAGAGCTACACACACACACACACTCACACATACACCACACACACGCACACACACACACACACACACACACAGGGACCAGGTTAAACAGAGCTACACACACACAAACACACACACACACACACACAGGGACCTGGTTAAACAGAGCTACACACACACACACAGACACACACACACACACACACACACACACACACACAGGGACCTGGTTAAACAGAGCTACACACACACAAACACACGCGCACACACACACACACACACACACAAACACACACGCACACACACTCTCTCACACACACACACACACACACACACACACACACACACACACACACACACACACACACACACACACACACACACACACACACACAGCGACCAGGTTAAACAGAGCTACACACACACACACACACGCACACACAAAAACAGACACACACACACAAACACAAAGTCACTAATAAAAGCGGCCCTTAGTTGATTAAGCCCGGTTAGAACTAATGCCAACTTCCACTTGAGGCTAAAGGCATTCCATCAACCCAGTTCAGCTCAGGTTAGTTCAAGCCAGGCTTACGTTATCGTGGAATAAGCGTGATCACGAGATATGTAACCAGCCCAGAACCGTGAATGTCGAATCATGGATCAAATGTCCGAGCGGGAACTTTCCCAGCGGCGGACAGAAGCTGCTTGTGGAGGTCTATGATGAGATCAAGCATATAATAACTCAAAAAGGGAACACCGTAACTGTTAGATTTCAGCTTATTTCTAAACTGTTCGGACAGACTCTGCGTTGTGTATTTTCAGTCGTAGTAGTAATTCTTGAAGTCGAAATCAAAGCAACTTGACAGGTTGGATCAGAGGGTTGAATAGATGGTTTATTCCAGGATGTAATACAGCGAGATACAGACTTAGGTTGAATAATCTATAGTGGACCCATTGAGGAGCCGTTTGATGACTTGTTCCTTGGCTGTCGAACCCTCTTCTCGTCGAACCAAAGGGTTGGGGCGAGTATTATACAAAAAGGGGATACATGAATAACACGTAGACAGACGCACTCTCTGCCTTGATAAGGTATCTGGCCCTGGCTATGTCCCGGAGGACCAGGTCGGTTCAACCTTGTTGAGACATAACAATGGCAGAATGTTGGAGATAACACCTTGTATCGTATGAGAGGCTCTTGCCTGTTCCTAGACTAGAAATGTGAACAAAAGAGAGACTCTAAAATACACCAATATTCTACATAACCATTAATAAAAACAGGGAGGCTGCCTGGCAAAAAAATCGATGATCTTTTGATTGCATAAGTAGTATTAAGCGTAATATATATACATTTTATATTGATTAATATCTGTCATCAGGGAGATAGTCTCGAGGTAATGTGTCGTCCGGGGTTCAATCCCCAGCCATTTATTAATTTAGGAAAGATTACTGGAGAAATCAAACAACTTTTCATGCCTTTTATTTTCATTTCTTTGAATATACTAAATTGACGAACCACAGTTTTTATCTCAACAGAGGTGGTCTCGGCTGCCTGCCGGGAAACTCACCTGAATGGAATTTATGTGGCTGACAATTTCCCATGAAGCAGTGTCTTTGCCATAATGACAAAGGCTTCACTATCGGTAACATTAATATCATTAACTTTACCATGGGCTATTGCAAGTTAGATTTGTATTCAAGGGATATTGTAAGTCATATTTATTATATAAAAAGTAAATTGTTAGGTCTAATTTCTCTGATATAAAGGGAATTACAAAAATAAGACAACGCCAAGAATTCAATGACTCACTCAGGACGTGAACTCGGGTCGCACATACTAGTGGCTAATGCTAGACCACTAACCCAACTGCTGGCTACCAAATTTGATAGAATACATAATGTAGGAGCCAGAATGAAGAAGGAGAAAAGTTTCTTTCATTTCGTATTTTTGTGTTTCTCTGAGTTATCTCCCTCTAGTGGCTGGACCATGCGGGTGACCTTGACATCTATATAAGGGCGACACTACCTGGGGGGAGGGGCTTGAGCAGGAAGACACAGGCCGTTTCTCAATTCGCGTACTTGTGCGTGCTCGTGTGCTCTTGGACTCGTGAAACGTCATCAGTCGTTGCCCGAGCACTGTTCCAATTCGAAGCACGCATCAAGCGAGTACTGTCGTAAAACCCGGAAGTGTTCTTGATGCGTGCTCGATCTCGCCGTTTCACCAAGCATGCATCGGAGGTGGCTCGTGTGTGCTTGCAATCGCTATAAATCCCAGGATGCATTTCGCACTCGCAGCAGTACGATGGCGGACAATATGGAGAAGACGCACAACTGTAGTTTAAGTTACTCTTAACTTATATATATATTTATACAAGGGGGGACCTAAATCCAGCGATCTGATTGGTTCCCAACTGTTGTATAATGAGCGTATACATAACTGCTATGACGCCCGATCATTTTGTGAAAGTTTGCATATCACTAGAAGGGGGTCGCCGGCCCTCCGCTGCGCGTCGGGGCTGGACAACGCCCCTTAACAGTGGTATACATAACTGCTATGACGCCCGATCATTTTGTGAAAGTTTGCATATCACTAGAAGGGGGTCGCCGGCCCTCCGCTGCGCGTCGGGGCTGGACAACGCCCCTTAACAGTGGTATAATGAGCACATACCACAGCCTGGCGTGATCTATTGCTTAATTATATAATATAATAATAATAATAATAATAATAATATAAGATAATATATAAATATATATAAAGTCGTGTGTGTATAGCTTATACACATGACAGGACACGCATATCTTTTCAATTTTTATTCATTCATAATATTTACATACTATTTGAAAATGAAAGAGGCTGGGATTTTGTTTTATATCATTTGTTTATATTGTTCAGTAGTATATGCCTAAATGAGGCCGTAGCACAGTTAGCGGACGAGCAGAGGTGGTGACGTCATCGAGTCCGCTGCTGTTCCAATCGCAGGTACGTACTCGCATGCTCGCAAGTATGTGCTTGAAGTACAGACTTGCAGGTTACGCGTGCGTCGTAGTACGCGTGCTAGGAATTGAGAAACGGCCACAGTCTTTGACCTTCTGCCAGAGAATAGAACTGAACCCTTGATTATCTTTGCAATCCTTATTTTGAATTATCGGCAAGAACTTTTGAGTTTTGTATTTTTATTTAGTCTAATTCAACCGATTGGAATTTTCAACTTTAAACTGCACTGGACCTGGATTTCTTTTGATTTAGTATGTCTGGTATAAGCGTCAGACTTTCAAGCTCAGTCAATGCAGTGGTTAATTAAGGACCAGTATAATGGCTTTTTTGCCAAGATTAGAAGCCACTATAGGAGCAGGGTAGACGACGCGCAATCCAAAACCAAAGTAAAGCAATCTGATTCGAAGTTTAAACAAAAATGCTTTATTTGTCACGGTCTCTCCCACCGGATCCTAGCTGCCACTAGTTTTCTCTGTTAGTCTTGTCTGTCTCTGTCGTGTTCTGTTTCATGTACGGGGGCGTGGCCTGCTGAACTCCCCAACCCAGCCACGGTGATCACCCGCACCTGACCGTCATCACCAATCACGCGCACCTGTATATCTTCCCCAGTCATTCAACCATTCGTCGCCAGATCGTCAGCTATACTTACCTGGTTAAGTTATCCTCCGACCTCTCTAGCCCTTTCTAGTTATTCTCGTTCGAGTCGCTACTCCTGATCCTGTTGTTTCCCTCCTCAGTCGTCGTTGTCACGTCCACCACTCGACTCCCCTCTCCTGCCGGAATACCTGTTCCTCCGAACCATCGAGGGTGACTATCTGTCCGGCAATCTACCCGACCCACCAACTCCGGATCGGCACGAACATTCTTCTCTGCTCTGTGTAGCAATAAACTGTTTAATTGCAACCAACCTCGTCCTGTCGTCATTTGTGCCGTGCGTTTGGGTTCACCCCGTCTTGAGCCGTAACATTATTAAATAAAGCTTCAAACAAAATGCTTTATTAAATAAAGCTTCAAACTAAAATGATTAGTCTCGATAACTATACTTTTCAACAAACATTTGCGGACAAAAAACTGTCCCGCTTCCCCGTCTCACTCTCGTTTGTGTCACATTCCCGCAGGTGAATTAAATCCCTTCATCATCTGAATGAATGCAATAATAGAACTGACCTACGGGGGAGCCAGACAGAATACAAACTCAATTTAACCATCGTTATATAAATTATTATTTCCATTCCATCATTGCCATATTTCCGTTATGGCTCCAACACACCGGCCCCTAATTGTTGACGCGGTAGCAAGACAATTAATCAATTAAATAAGGAGCCATAGCAAACTATTTCATGAATTGACCAACACAGCATACACTTCATAGCACATCAGAGTCCATGGATCATAATTTCTCGTAATCCATAGTTCATTATAATCCAATCCTTGGGAAGATAAAAGTAATCCATGGAACAAAAATGTAATCCTTTTGGAAAAATGTATCCTTGAAAATCCATGCATGTATTCATGGGCAAAGGGGTTCAAAAGTCAATGAAATGTGTGCGTGCAAGTATGGGAAATGAGAAACTCAAGGTTCAGGGGGTATGTGTGCAGGTGTGTGTTTCTGTTCACAATCACGACTCCATCACACTCAATCACCTGCCTCCAGGAGCAGGCAGAGCTTGTCAATGGGTCGCTGCAGGATGCTACTCTTGGTTTTCACCAAGACACTCCGAACGAGCCCTCCTGGCCCAGGCAGTGCCTTCACCACACGGCCCATGAGCCAAGAGCTCCTTGGTGCTGTGTCGTCGACTATGATGACCAGATCATCAGGTTGAAGGTTCCGCTTAGGATTGTGCCATTTACTTCGCTGCTGCATGATAGGGAGATACTCACTTACCCATCTCTTCCAGAAGCGGTCAGCAAGGTACTGTGCATGTTTCCATCTCCGCCGAGAATACATATCTTCCTTTTTAGATAGTCCCAGTCCCGGTGGCATAACTGGTTTGGCCTTTAGTTGAAGGAGGTGGTTTGGGGTTAGGGGTTCCAAATCGTTTGGATCACTGGACACTGTTGTAAGTGGTCTGTCGTTCATGATAGACTCAACCTCACACAAAGCAGTCTGCAGAGTCTCATCATCCAACACCTGTACCTGACAGGAAGCAGAATCTTCTTCACCAGCTTAATCAGCCTTTTTCAAACTCCACCGAAGTGGGTTCCAAATGGGGGTTTGAAAGTCCATTTTACTCCATCTTTCAGCAGTGCATTTTGAATCCTGTGGTGATCCATTTCCTTAAAGAGCCCATGCCATTAAAATCACATTTTTCCTGTTTGTTAAATAACATAGGTCTGAATAAGTTTGTGAGCTGTGGTAAGTTTGAAATCTATGCAGTTTGTCTGCTGAATGCAATAGGCAATGAAAGGAAAAAGGCAGAAGAAATGAGCCAATCTGGATAAGGTGACAGTAGCCGCGTTTACATGGCACATCTGATCCGCATAGATTTCTATGCGGCATAGATCTGTTCCTAAAATGTGTTCCGAATGTACTGTATACATGGCAGTAACAAAAGTGTCCATTATGTCTCTCGCGCACACCTGACACAACTCTGGACCGGCGGCGACATAATGGATGTCTTATCACTATCGGGGATTTTAAATTTGATTTTAACGAAAGCACAGCAGGAGAGAGCTTTTCTCTGCCTGCTGCTTCAATTAAGCAGGAGGAGGACAGTGCAGAAACGTATTATTATATATTAACCCTAAGCTCCGCCGCAAACATGAGGAATTAGGATGCGAGTCCGCAGCCAAGACTGGTGGGAGAGAGTGGTCTTACGGGAATTTAGTGACCAGGAATCCTCGAAGGTCCAATTGCGAACTACAGCAGCTGCCATCTCTCTAATGGTGCGGCCACACCAACCGCGTTACTCGCGTTGGACAACGCGAGTACCGCGCCTAACCTGACGCTTGACCAGTGTGTGGTGGTTCAACGCTTCCAACGCGTCAACGGGCCAACGCAGCTAGATTAGTCCATGTCCATGCAAGTGAACGGAGCGTTCCCTCTTCGTCATAACTATCAAACCAAACATCCTTCACATTCACCGAGCGAACATTATGAAAGTAAAATGCACATTTCTCGCTAGAAATGTTTCCATAAACGCATTTAATGGCGTAACTATGTTACTATTTCCACCCAGAAGAAAAAAGAAAGATGTCGGCCGTATGCTTCTGTGCAAGCTCACTACTCTCTGCCAGTGACGTCGGGTCAAGCTCCACGCTGATTGGCTACCGCGGCTAAGCGTCACGCGTTGGAGCGTTGAAAGTTCAATTTTCTGAACTCCGGGCGTTGGTGCGTTGGGCGCGTTACTGCGTTTACGTGCGTAATTACGTGCAACTGCCGCGCCTAACGCCCCCAACGCAACGCTTCAACGCTTCAACGCTTCAACGCGTGTACCGCGCCTAGACCAATGGTTCCCTATGCAAAAATGCAGATTTTCAACGCCCCTAACGCGAGCAACGCGGTTGGTGTGGCCGTACCTTAAGTTAAGAAGTATTTTAACGTTCAGCCTGCAAAAGTACAAGTAGTAGCCTACTCATTTACAGTTATCTCGGACGCACGCGGACACTACGATACGCAAACACGTCATTAATAAACACCCATGTCCCGTCGCTTAGCAACCGGACACGCTTACCGGACTACTTTTACGGAGTGATAACAAAGACGTGAATCAGGCAATAAATCCACTTTCCTTGACAGCGGTGAAGTTCGGTGTGCTTAAAAGTACCGACGGAGCTCAGTGGACCAATTGCGAACTACTGCGGCTGCTCTAAGTTAAACCCCAATCTATTCGGAATAAGTGTATACATGGCGATTAAAACGGACTACACCACCTCTTCTATTCGGCATAGAATCTATGCCGAACAGATAATTGTATTCCGAATGAGGCGTATACATGATCATTTTCTGTTCCGCATAGAAATCTATGCGGAACAGATGTGTCCATGTAAACGCGGCTACTGTGACGTAGCGTTGTCAAACTATTATTCATGGCCCTGCCCACTTGGTTGGTTCGTAACCACCCACAAGAATTCTGAAGGAGTCGTGATTGAGCTAGTGCTAAATGCTAATACGTGTATGGTAGTTGCTTAGTTCGTAGTAACAGGCTAGTTACAGAATTTTGAATGCAATGGCAGAACGACATCGAAGTTCATGAACTGTGACATGCTGTTCATGAAGCACCTTCATGAACAATGGCTCTTAGAAATGGGTTTCTAAGAGCCATTGCGATACATCCACCGTAAACAGAGCGCATGGTACCGTGGCTACAAGCTGCTCAGGGCCAGGTGATAATATATATTATAGATTATATGATATAGATATCTATGTATAATATGGGTTTCTAAGAGCCATTGCGATACATCCACCGTAAACAGAGCGCATGGTACCGTGGGCTGCTCAGGGCCAGGTGATAATATACATTATATATTATATTATATTATATAGATATCTATGTATAATATGGGTTTCTACGAGCCATTGCGATACATCCACCGTAAACAGAGCGCATGGTACTGTGGCTACAAGCTGCTCAGGGCCACACCCCCACCCCCCTCCTTGACCTGCCTTGACACGCCCACCGTAACCAGAGCGCATTGTACTGTGGCTACAAGCTGCTCAGGGCCACACCCCCACCCCCCTCCTTGACCTGCCTTGACACGCCCACCGAAACAGCGCGTTTGGGGGAAGCTCAATGTGCGACAGGTTCGGAGTGGCTGTAACTCTGCACCACGGCTGAATTTCGGGGACGTCTTTGAGTACTGTGTTTGTGGCCCACTAATACCTATATTAAAGCATCCATAAATAGCATGGCATGGGATCTTTAAGAGATTTCTGCAGCTCTTTCCGCGCTCCAACAAAATTGGTCCCATTGTCTGTGCGTATGCTGGTGACTGGTCCTCTGCGACATATAAACCTGTGGAACGCATTAATGCACGATCCGAATAGCCTGCTACTTCCAACTGCACAGCCCGGCTCACCAGGCAAGTGAAGATCACTCCCCAGCGTTTCACATGTGCCCGGCCCCGCTTTACATTTATGGGTCCAAAATATTCAATCCCAACATGCGTAAAGGGTGGGAGATCCGGCGATACACGATCTTCCGGAAGGTCGGCCATTTTCTGCTCTGCAGCTGCTGCTTGCAAGGAAGGAGTTGGCACTAGGCAACCAATATCTTTGATTCAGTGTGGAGAGCATATGACTTCTTCCAGAATGCCCAACTCTCTGATTAATGTTGCGTAAGACTAGTATGGATACGTGAGAACCTTTTTGAAGGATAATCGGATTCTTCATCTCTATCGGCATTGCCAACCTGCTTATTCGCCCTCCCACTCTCAACATACCCTCATCCAGAATTGGATTTAGTTTACAAATTGAGCTACTTGCCTTCACTTGTATACCTTTCTTCAAGTGAGCAAACTCCTGAGAGAGGTAGCATTTTTTTTCAAAGCGAATGATAGATTCTTCAGTTTCTGTGATGACTTCCACAGACAGCTCCTGTGCCCCAGGTTCTATCTTACGATGCTCCATCAGGACTTTCATTTTGTCCACTCTGGGCTCAGGTTTCCACTAGCTGCTCTCTTCCTTTCCTGTAGTAGAAGGAGAAGTGCCCGTATCCTAAACATCCATGCAATCCCTTGTTTCAATCTATTCCATGATGAGTAACACTCAATCAACATGCTGGTTGGATTAGTGTCCACACTAACAATGTTTGCAGAGACCTCCCTTTTGACCTCAGGATCATCTAGAGGGATTTGTCCTAGTCTCTCTGGGATTTCAGGCCATTCTGTTTCCTCCTTCTCTAGAAACTGAGGACCCTTCAGCCATCTTACCGACTTCAAGAATGACTCTATGTTTAACCCACGTGAAGCGTCGTCGGCTGGGTTGTCCTTAGAGTTAACATATCTCCATTGTTTGTCTTAGGATGGTTCACAGATCAATGAAACTCTGGAGGCAACAAAGGCCTGGTATCTTCTTGTTTTGTTGTGGATATATCCCAATACCAATGTGCTAACTGTCCAGAAAACAGAGTCCTTGAGTTCCTGTTGTAGCTCCCTTTTCAGCATCCAATCCACTTTCACGGCAAGTGTTGCTGCAGTAAGCTCCAGCCTGGGTATTGTGATCTGTCTGAGAGGACTCACTCTTGATTTTCCCAGAACAAATACAACGTAGAACCTTCCTGCTGTGTTGGTGGCCCTGAGATAGCTGACAGTGCCGTAACCTATTTCACTTGCATCACTGAAGTGATGGAGCTCTGCAGTCCTTATAGGGCAACTGTAAATCAAGAGTCAAGTGCCCTTTCGATGGGCAATTTCTCCTTGTCTAAGTCTAGTTCCTTAAATTGCTTGGCTCTGTGATGTTCTGGAATACTCGCCAGCACTTCACGGCTATTACTGACCCATTTGGTCAATGAGAAGCCCCCTTGGGCACATGCCTCTCTGAGGTCACTGATAAGCTTGATAGCTTCTTCCACTGTGGCTGTAGACATGAGGCAGTCGTCGACATAGAAGTTGTTCCTGATTGTCTGAGTTACTTCTCTGGGGTCCTTGGAGGAGTTCCTGGTTTAGAGAGGTGTCTTTAAAAGATGCAGCACAATCTAACACAATTCTTAGTTTTCCCTTCTGTTGATGGTAACCATCATGGTGAGGTATGTGCCATACCTGTCCATCCTTACGATGAAACTGTTCCATTGGGACCTTTTCTGCATAACCCTTTTCCAGCACATCAGTCATGAACCTTTTATCCTCAATGGCATATCCTGCATCGCTCTTAAATTTCCTGAGGAGATTTAGAGTGCGTTGTTGGGCCACTGCACCTTTGTTGTGAAAAGGTAAAGGCAGCTGGTAGTGTCTATTCTTGAGAACAAAAGAATTACATGCCATCGTGATGAACCTTTTATCCTCATCCAATGTTTCTTCCTTTTCGTCATACTCCTTTTTCCGCAGAAGTCGTGGTTATACTGCGTAAGGAGAAGGTCCTTGAGATTGGAGACCGATATTCGATTGGCTAACATGACGCTGGGTCCAAGCTATATATATATAGCTTGGATATATACAAGTTATATAAATTATTATTATTTCCATTCCATTATTGCCATATGTCAGTTATGGCTCCAACACACAGGGACTGGGTTAAACAGAGCAACACAAAGAGACACACACACACACACACACACACACACACACACACACACACACACACACACACACACACACACACACACACACACACAGACCAGGTTAAACAGAGCTACACACACACTCACATACACACACACACACACTCTCACAGAGAACAGGTTAAACAGAGCTAAACAAAGAAATACACACAAAGACAGAAACAGACCCACTCAGGGACCATGTTAAACAGAGTTACACGAAAAGAGACACACACAGACAGACACAGAGACCAGGTCAAACAGAGCTACACACACACGTACTCATGTATTGACCTCTTCCCTATAAAAATTGTATGCAAGATTAATGTTAAGCATTCATTATGGAAATATGTGTGCTTGTGTTTGTGTGTGAAGAAATATGTTCTTAATATGTTGTTATTGATGCGTGCATCTCAAGGCGTTATTCCTAATGACCAAACATATTACTTACTTACAAATACGCACACACAAACCCACATGGACACACACGTATTTCCTCTAAAGTGTGTGTCTGTCTGTCTGTGTGCATGTCTGTCTGTCTGTCTGTCTGTCTGTCTGTCTGTCTGTCTGTCTGTCTGTCTGTCTGTCTGTCTGTCTGTGTGTGTGTGTCTGTGTCCTACAGGCATTGCTGCTGTCGTCCGTGGTTCCGTCCAGCGTTCCGTCCGGTCCGACCTGGAGGTAGAACCCGGTTCTGCAGAACAGACGGGTCACGATGCCCTTCAGATGGGGCTCTTTTGGGGGGGGGGGGGGGGGGGGGGGGGGGGAGAGAGGAGGGAGTGACATTTTATCCATGCACAGTGTGTGTAATATCTCTTTTTCCAGATGCTTGCAGAAGACATATAACATTCTGAAAGACTCATACCACCTTGCCAATTATCTGTTTGAACTGCTGCCCTCAGGGAAACGTTACAGGTCCATCAGAACATGCACCACAAGATTCATGAACAGTTTCTAACCCAAAGCAGTCACCATACTCAACACTGACCTGAAAATAAATCCACTAGTTCTGACAGTATTAACCAGTGACATCCACACCTAATGCAATGCTCAGCACTTTACATATTTGCACTACTATTTTAAGGCATACTATTTCTAGGGATACAATGGCACTAAGTTAACGGTATAGTTACCTTTATTTTTTTTAAATGAGACCAGTACGTGAGTGCACTGAATTTCGTTGTACTTCTGTGCAATGACAAATAAATATATCTTATCTTAATTATGGGTATTCGCTGCATTGGTTTGAACATAATTGTGTATTTATTAACTATGTAATTTAATGCCACAACGTTAAACACAGAAATGTTGCCTTCAAACTTTTCATTGCCTTAATATATAGAAAATATTTTTCTTTCTTTCTTTTGAGTAAGGACATTTATTCTTATGTTTTGTCGATGCGTCCTCCCAGAAAACCACAAGTCAGAAATGACATTGTGACTTTTCACTTCTTATTGCGGAGCCATTAAAGGGGAACTATGCTTGGTTTGCGCTCGCATTGAGCTACAGCTTCGGGGAGATATTTTACAACACTGTCGTGAAAACTCGTTGACGAACCTTCCCCATCCACTTCTACGCTAGCCATGTGCATTTATTTTCAAAGAAGCCGGCGAATGCGTGGAGCGTGGAGGTAGATGTTCATAAAGAGTAGACAAGGTTATACATTTTGAAAGGGCGTATGTGTTACAATAAACCCATCCTTTTTTATTGTTGACGGGGAGATGTTATATCTTAGATTAGAATTGTTTTATCTTTGGTTGTTGAACAGAACGATCAGTGTAAGAGTGTTGGCCAACATAATACATAACGATAGCATGAACAATTTGCGCAGCAATCATACATTTATGTATCTGGGCCCCGTTTCCCGAAAGCGTCGTTAGCCTAAGTGGATCGTGAAGTGCGTCGAAAGGGCATCGTAGAGTTTTCACCGCGTTTCCCGAAAGCATCGTGGGGAACGAACGTCTTGAAAACGCTCGTAGCTAACGAGTACTCCAGGGGTGCTCGTAGGTACTCGTAGGACGCTAAGAGCATCGTCAGCTATAGCCTCAGTGGCGACACCATCGGACATTCCGTCTATTGGATGCGTTTTATTAAAACGCATTGCGCCTTTATGTTCTTAGTTTGGTAATTAATAAAGATTATTAATTAATTTATTAATAAAGATGTTCAAATGGCCAAAATAAAACGGGACAGTCCAGAAAATGTTTGCGCAGGCAGGGCACTCAAAATGTGTGAGAGAAAGTGGGGGGATTTGTGCAGACTGACATAGGCTACTCATAAAACGTAGCATAAAATAATGTAACAAATAAATTAAAATTAAACAAATTAAAAAAAATAAAAATAACGAAATTAAAGAAATTAAAAAAAATAAGAAAACAAGCAACGGAGCAGGCAAAAGGCTGGGAAATGGTGGGGATTGGTCACGTTGACGGGAATGTTTAGTGACATGAGGGAGGGTGGAGGGGGTTAAAAAAAAGTCTCAATCACTATCCGACGCGCATGAAAACCAGCCGCGTAGTTATCAGGGAGGCCGTCCTCACACCGATCTTCCTCATCGTCATCGTCCTCAACGTCCTCCGGTTCAAGCAATGCCACCCCAGCCTTAGCTGCAATGTTGTGCAACATAGCCGTCACACATATCACGGCGCATGACTTGGCCGGAGAAAACTGGAGCCCTCCGCCTGACTTGTGACTGACTTGCATCTAAAGCGATCCCGATCGTGCGCTCAACGATGCACCGGGCCAGACGGTGGGCTTCGTTGCATTCCTCATCATGGACGTCTCCCGGGTTATTCACAGGTGTGAAGAGGAATTATTTAAGGGGGGAAAATGCCGTGAAACGCACAGTGCATTCAAGATTAGGACTGATATATGTCGGTTTAAGCCTAATCAATTGTGTTTTAATGTCTTTAGCATTCATATAATTGCAGTCTATTTTTTTCGTAGGCTACTCTGCTGTTGTCCTTGATGGGGATATATTTTAACCCTTTTTAACACAATTTTCCTGCGACATTCCTGCGTCTCCCCCTCCTACGGAGCCCATTTCAGCACCGTGTCAGTAGACAGTTACAATCCTACGACGTCGTGAGTGCAGCGAATGCGCGTTCACGTTAAGAGGAGTTTCGGGAAACGCTCCAAAGAAATTGACGATGGATCGCAAGATCCATCGTGAGAATGATCGTACGAGCGTGGATCCATCGTTATCGGGAAACGGGGCCCTGCTCAAGTATGTCACTTGTGTACGGAATTACAGGGAAATGGATTCGGAGATCGAGACGGTATGCTGTCTCCAGTCCCAGCAGGAGAGTAGTCCTAGGCAGATGCTTTGTCTGGAAGATTAGGGACACATTTATGTTTACGTGTAAATGCTTGCAAATAAACATTGTAAATGAATATTATTGTATATTGTTTTAAAATGTTTCCATTTTTTTTAAATATCAGATGTTTGCACCACCTTTCTTTCATTTGTTCAATAATACACACTTTGGTAAGAAAAATATTTATTTTGGATATTGAAAGAAATGCAAGTGACAGTTCTTCATGGTTTGTTTTTTGCCTTATAGCTATTGTGTAACATCTTCTTGAGGGTTCTCTGGATTTCCTCGTGACACTTGTACCCGCACAAGTTCGGGTGTGGGTGGTGGCTGCACCGGCGCAGACAGGCCGAGCCGTCTTGGGTCATCAAGCCTCATGCCTCATAACAATGCTGTTTGCCAACACTAGTAACTAAGACAAATTACAAAGCAGAACTGTTACGATACAAACATGTTTACAAGCGGGGAACTACACCAAAGGTATAACATGGCTAAAGCTATAATGGAGGTTCACGTATCGTGAAGGCCTAAACACACCGGCGCCGAAGCGCAGCGGCGCGCATTTCATGCACGTCAAAAGCCGCCCCTAGCACCAACTGGAAGCGGCGCGACGGTCGCGCTGCAGTATAAAATCAGGAAGTCACCTGTCAATCAACCGCAACAAAGAGACGAAACGCAATGGGTGAGTAGCCTATTGTATTCTAGTTCATTTATTTTCCATCTTTTTGGCTGAATAATTTGAAAAATGTATAATCTGCGCAATGAAAGTATGTTTTCAAGCAGCAGATCTACCAACTTAGTTTGTAGGGCACTTTATCGTTTTATTTACTGTAATTTGTTATTTATTTTATATTTTGCAATTATTCATCTACTGCGTCAACAATCTCAATAACTGCAGGACCTTCTATTAAGCCTTTTTAGTATATAGTGCAGTCACCTTTTGTTTTCCCAATTGTTATTGTGTGTATTTATTGTATTGAGCTACTGGATGGCTTTATTGGTCCCCATTGGGACCAATAAAGTAGCTTTCTATCTATCCATCTATATAGCTGTTACGGGTGAACATAATATTGTGTATTATGCTTGGTTGTGCTGCTCTGCCTCCATGTCCCATAGTAGGAGGAGACTGGGCGTTACCTTCGGAAGCACTGATTGATGAAAGGCCGGCCCTCCCAAGTATAAAAGCCTGCCTACTTCAAGATGGCTCGCTCTCTCTCTCAGCCTCGACATGGCAGACGCTGGCCGGTCGCACGCTTTTGTTTTGGTTGAATTAGAAGTCGTTTGTTAAACTGGTCTGTATTAATTGTGATCTTTGTTGATCTTTGATCTAGGAGTGGTTGCGTTTTTTCTTCTGTTTTAGTGGCAACCGTCTCGCATTTTTTCTGTTAAGCAAGTTTTGGCTCTTTTGGGAAATAAACAGAACACTATTCTTTCCCAAAAATCTGTCATTTTTCGTTATTATGTTAACTGCTCACACGTTTGATGTGGGCCCGTAACAATAGCCTTAACATAGCCAGACATTTACATGTATGCAGCCAGTAGTTATCCATTTTAATTGAACACAAGCTATTTTACATTTTATTGAGTTATTTTTATTTCAACAGAACAATTGTTGCCAGACAGAGGGTGGTTGCCCTTCTTCTGCTGCGCCGTAGGCGGGTAAGGAGAAGACTAAGGGTTTGGGTGCACCCCATCAATGAACGGAGACAAGAACAGGGGGTATGCCACAATCTGGTCCAGGAGCTCCGTGCAGATCCTGGCCAATATTTCAATTTGCCACTAGGAAGTGTACAATGGCAGAACCGTATGGAGTAGCCTAGTCATGATGACCTATAATCTAGTTATTATCCCTCTCTGGTATACTTTTTTGCATATATATATATATATATATATATATATATATATATATATATATATACTTTTTTTTTATCCCTCTGGATAAATACAGTGATGTTATTGCTGTGCTGGATTCAGTAGCCAGTGTATTTTATTTGAGGGCTCGAGACACTTAATGTTATTTTTCCTTAAATCCAGAGAGACAGTTAATGCATGATCTGATACCAGAGAGACAGTTAATACATGACAATGCATTTTTGAGCTTTGCCTGTGTTTTCTTTTACTTATTGATTTTATTGTATGAGAACGTTTCTATGTGAAGCACTTTGAGTCTGCTTCATGCATGAAAAATGCTATATAAATGAAGTTGCCTTGCCTTAAATAAAAAAATATATATTACAAGTAATCTGGTTTCTACATGGTGTGATTATATGTGACTTGATTTCGTCTATTTCCCATTATGGTTAATGGTTTGGGTACTTAGTCCACCATTGTTGATTTCCACCTGAAGAGCCAATCTCCAGAGCTTTGGCTCGCCAGGCAATGTCCTTTTTGGAGTTGTCTTTGTAATGACGGGAACTTTGGTAATACAATTCGACATATTTTTCCACCTCGACGACTAGTCTCTCATCGTCCATTTTCGTAATTGTTTCTCACAAACGAAAGAGGGCAACATCCAGTGGTGAGGAGTAGATATGGAGGTGCCTACGGGACCCGGGATGTACAAACCAGCTTTTAAAAAGCGCTTTTTCAGGGGCGGCGACGCTAGGGAATAGAACATTGGCTCGAAGACTAGTTGGGCGGCGCAGCACGGAACACTGCCGCGCGTTTATTCGGCGCCGGTGTGGGCTAGTACATCCAGAATAATGGGGGCAGACTTTTTGACGCGCCGAAGCCGGTGTGCTTAGGCCTTAACAGTTCTGCTACCGACGAATATGTTCTAACTAGCAGCTCTCGTGCAGGGTACGGCATTATATGGCCAGCCGGACATATCACATGATGTAGGATATACACTCTTAGAATAATCAGAGGCATTTAAATAGCAGTCTAGTGATCTAAATAAACAAGAACCTGGATTCGGGGATTTAGCCTGTATCTGGGGGACGAGACAGACGAACAGCAAAACAACCAAAAAAAAGTTTCAAAGGCTTGTAAGTCTGGGTTTGAAAACTCAACACCTTGTAAAAAAGGTTTTGCAACACTGAAAAAAGAGATTATAACCTGAAAAAAATTCAAACAAAAATTCTAACATCTGCAAACATGATTTTGTGTTCTATTTTATCTTCTTCATCATTTTCACCAACACATTTTCAAAGTTCAAACAATATCACCAGCGCATTTGCAGTTTCAAATCTGGCACTGTTTTAACAGTGTATTTCATTTTTTCCCGGTTTTGAAACCTTGTAAATGGGATTCTGCAAACAGGTGTTCATACATTGAGAAATAAGTTTTGAAAGGTTGAATATACGTATTTTTTCAGAACTGACTTCAGCACTGACTTTTCAGAGATTTGACCACACAGGCGCAAGCTTTGAGTCACGTGAATATTGGCAGTTTTCGGTCGCGCACTCGTTTTGAAACTCCTGACAGTCAAATCTGAAGAGAAAAAAAAACGTTCCTGGGGGCGGGACCATTTAGCTCTAAACCTATTGGTTGCTCTCGGCTGACGTACATTCCAATCACATGTGCGGTTCACCGGGCTGTGCGTGATTGACAGTGCTCTGCCGATGAAAAGAATGTGATTGGAATGTACGTCAGTACATTCCAAGGGGTCAGACAACTATCATGCCGTCGCAGTCCACCGCCCAGACTCCCCCATCCGCCAACACCCGCATGGGGATAAGGGAGGGACGAAGGATGTACACGTGCCGTTCACCGGGCTGTGCGTGATTGACAGTGCTCTGCCGATGACAAGAATGTGATTGGAATGTACGTCAGCCGAGAGCAACCAATAGGTTTAAAGCTAAATGGTCCCGCCCCCAGGAAAGTTTTTTTTTTCTTCAGACTTGACTGTCAGAAGTTTCAAAACATATGCGCGACAGAACACTGCCAATATTCACGTGACTCAAAGCTTGCGCCTGTGTGGTCAAATCTCTGAAAAGTCAATGCTGAAAAGTCAGTTCTGAAAAAATACGTTGCAATGGCGTAAACGTACACCTTTACATGTTTTTAAAACTAAATATACAACCTTTCAAAACGTATTTCTCAATGTATGAACACCTGTTTGCAGAATCCCATTTACAAGGTTTCAAAACCGGGAAAAAATGAAATACACTGTTAAAACAGTGCCAGATTTGAAACTGCAAATGCGCTGGTGATATTGTTTGAACTTTGAAAATGTGTTGGTGAAAATGATGAAGAAGATAAAATAGAACACAAAATCATGTTTGCAGATGTTAGAATTTTTGTTTGAATTTTTTTCAGGTTATAATCTCTTTTTTCAGTGTTGCAAAACCTTTTTTACAAGGTGTTGAGTTTTCAAACCCAGACTTACAAGCCTTTGAAACTTTTTTTTTCAGGTTTGAATTATGGCAGGAAACTGGCTCCATAGAAAACAAACGTGTTTGGTAGCGAGTACGCGAACACCCCAGCAAGCAAGCAAGCTAGAAACATACAGGGCTCCCAACAAAACGGTTGAGCAAAGACATTTTTACAGAGACTATCAACATCAACAAGCAACAATACTAAGGGGACAAAGTTCACCCAAGGGTACTTACAGTTTCAAGAGCAACACGGCCATGGCAGGTCGGCATCCGATTTGCAGTCTTTTCTTTCTTTCAGTTCACGCTATTCCTGAGAAGGTCGCCCAACGTTTACTCGTGTCTGGCCTCTCTGTCGGTCAGTCTCCCTTTTCTCTTCTTCTGTTTCTCCGACATTGGGTTTCTCTGTCTCTTTTTAGTCGGCTGATCCATGATGAATGTAACGGTTCCGTGTTTGTGGGTCTGTAGTGCCGTAAAGCAATTCGGTGCAGAGACTCCCGCGAGAGTGGGCGGCGGGTCGCCGGCAGGAACTTGCATGATCCCTTTTTCCACCAAGATGCGCTAGGAGGAGTCGAAACAGCGACCAATCGACCCATAAAGTGTAAAAGAACCATCACAATGACTCTTAACCTGTTATATTAAGGTCAATTAAGCAAAAAAAGTTGCATAGTTATTCTCCTCCTCCTCCTTAGTGTCTCTCCTCCTCCTCCTCCTCCTCCTCCTCCTCTCTCTCCTCCTCCTCCCCCTCCTCTCTCCTCCTCCTCTCCCCTCCTCTCTCCTCCTCCTCTCCCCTCCTCCTCCTCCTCCTCTCTCCTCCTCCTCTCCCCTCCTCCTCCTCCTCCTCTCTCCTCCTCCTCCCTCTCCTCTCTCTCCTCCTCCTCCTCCTCCTCTGAGCTGGGACATGCGTTCTGCCGTTCTCCTCCAGATCTCGTCCCAGCGGACCGCGATGAACCGAGGTGACGTCTGACCTGAGCTGAAACATGTCCAGACAGAGCTGTCCCCCCACGGTATACCACAAAGACACACACGCACACACACACACGGATCCTCCTGCGGCGACAGTTAGAACGAGACGAACGAAACTTAACTAATTAGGCTTCAGCTCAATGCCTGGTTGTGTGTATCAATGCCTGGTTGTGTGTATCGATGCCTGGTTGTGTGTATCAATGCCTGGTTGTGTGTATCAATGCCTGGTTGTGTGTATCAATGCCTGGTTGTGTGTGTCATAAGATTTCAGATAGGTCACCCCACTTCTACCTCATAGAATCTTTGTGACCCTAACCCTAACTTGAATCTTTGTGACCCTGACCCTAACTTGTCAGGGTCAGCCTCACCCTACCTTGACCTCTTTCAGGGCTTTTAGCAGACACATTTATCTTAAGCGACTCAAAACAGTTAATTCACCCATTCACCCATTCACACACCGACGGCGGAGTCGCCCCCTCAGGGCGACAGACAGCTCGTCAGGAGCAGTCAGGGTGAGGCGTCTCGCTCAGGGACACCTCCACACTCGGCTAGGAGGAGCCGGGGATCGAACCGGCGCCCGCAGGTTACCAGCCGACCCGCGAGACCTCCTGGGCGAAGCCTCATAGGTCAGCCTGCGTCAGAGGTCACCCTCCGTCCCATAATGATCCATTCATCGTCTCTGATCACCGGTGGTCTACCCGGTGGACCCGGTTTGTCCCGGATTATCCAGTGGCATTCCCGGTAGTCTCCCATCTGTTACCAGGGAGAATCCCCCTTTCCCATCGTTGCCATGGCGACAGCCACATGACTTCCTAACGGGTGTTAGGAAGTCATGTGGCTGGGAAGGGTGTTCCCCCCCTCCCCCCCCCCCCACACACACACACAGATAGACAAGACGCACTGTGTGTATGTGTGTGTCTCTCTGTCTGTCTGTGTGGTGTGTGTGTGTGTGTGTGTGTGTGTGTGTGTGTATGTGTGTGTGCGTGTCTGTTGTTCCTCCAGACCTTGGCGGGCCAGAAGAGAGGAGATGGAACGAGAGGTGAGAGTGGATATGAGAGAGAGAGAGAGAGAATCAGACAGAGACAGAGACAGAGACAGAGAGAGAGAGAGAGAGAGAGAGAGAGAGAGAGAGAGAGAGAGAGAGAGAGAGAGAGAGAGAGAGAGAGAGAGCAGGATGAGGATCAGGTAGGAGAGGAGGTGTTGAGAGGCATATTGAGGGGAGGGAGGAGGCGAGATGGGGAGAAGAAGATAGAGTAGACACACACACAATTACACACGCACGCACACACATACATAAACAGACACACACACACACACATACATAAACAGACACACACACACATACATTAACAGACGCACACACACACACAATTATGTGTTGTTGACGCGTGTGCACGTCCAACACCAAAAAGTGTGTGCCTACCTGCGTTCGCCTTTGTGTGTGCGTGTGTGCGCGTGCATGCGCTTGTCTACGCGATAACGCGCGCCTTTCGCCCGCCGCGGCGCCGCGCGCCCAACACACACCTTGTCTCCGCAGCCGCCGCTTCTTCCGCCCGAAGATGCGCACCTTGGAGAAGATTTCCGCCAGGCTGCCGCTGCCGCCGCCCCCGCCGCTCCCGCCGCACAGCGCGCCGCTCTTCCTGGCGGCCGGACTCTTCCGCCGCCGGTTGGGCGCAGGGCGGTGCGCGTTCTGCTCGCGCGCCTGCCGCTTCTGTCGGATCAGCCCGCTGGCGATCGCCGCCGCCATGTCTCAACTCCACCACCTCCACCTCCGCCGGCACCACCCGCCGCCCCCACCCAGAGAGACCCCTTCAATTAGAGTCCGTGGTCTGGGTCCACGCGCCAAAAACAGTCCACCGTTACCACGGCTCAGACTGCCGCTCCTCCTCGCGCTGTGATGACGTGTCGCCGTTACATGACGCGTGTTACCTGTCCGCCCCGCGCGCCTCAAATGTCACCGCGCGCGTCTTCCCGTGGTCCGTGTGTCCGTTCGCGTCGCCATGGCGCGACTTAGCGCACGAGACGAAGCCGGTTGCGGAGAAACGATCGGAACGGAAACGTGCCGGCGCGCGGAAGACGCAGTTCGCCATCGGTACCATCGGTACCATCGGTAGAGATAAGAGGCGCGCGGACAGAACAGCGGAGAGGAGTCTGGACACACGCACACGCACTCGTTCTCAACAGTGTTTCTCTTCCTTTTGGTTTCTATCCTATGGCTTTCCGAACTTAATCAGGGGGAAAAAAACAATGAAAGAGTCCCGTCTGCAGTCCTAGTCCAGAGTACCGCTAAAGGGACGTGGACCCCTGGAGTCTGGTCTGGATGTGGTCTAGATCCAGACCAGTGTGTGTGTGTGTGTGTGTGTGTGTGTGTGTGTGTGTGTGTGTGTGTGTGTGTGTGTGTGTGTGTGTGTGTGTGTGTGTGTGTGGGGCTTACTTTTCTATCCAGGTCATCCAAAATCAAGGAACTAGTAAGGGTAAATTCCACATCCAGATAATAGAGACACACACACACACACACACACACACACACACACACACACACACACACACACACACACACACACACACACACACACACACACTATTTGTTAATTTATTAATCTTTTCTTTGTTTTAGGGTGCGCAGGTTCCAAATTGAAAAAAAAAATAAAAAATTTAACCGAGCGTTTGAAGCTCCACCTAATATGAGCCACGTTACGCTCAGGTCTGTATATTGTGAGGGCGAGGAGTGCCCCGCTGTGGCTGATAGAGAGAACTGTACCCTAGTCTCGTTCGGTCATTACTGTTTGTTCTATTCTACATTATTACAGTTTTTCTCAGTCGCTTTGGTACATTTCTCAGATCAGAATTGAAATTCTCTAAACTACCTGTTCAATCTTCACCTCATTGTGTCACTTGTGCACCTCAAAAAAGCAGTTTCTCATTTCTTTGAACAAGTTGCAAATGCTTTGGTACATTCATGCAAATGTTTATGTACAATTCTCTGCTCTTTCCTACATTATCAATGTCATGTTGATCAAAATGTATTGTAATGGGTTTCTATTGTATAGTCTCACCTCTGCAACATTTAGGTAGGCCTATTAGTTCATTGCTTAAGTCTTTACATGCAAAATTGTTGAACAAGTTGTCATAATATGTCAAGCAAATTTCTATACATTTCTGTTGGACTTTTTTTTTCTAAATCTGTCTTGAATTGGTAAATTACTACCAGGTGAATCTTGACTTTCTCTAAAGAAGTTAAATGTCTGCAGTGTTAGATCAACCAACGATCAACCAGTTTACGGAAATAGCTCAAAGGTGCATCTCATGAACCATAAACTGGCAAGTATATATAAAGCTGGAGCACAACACAATGTTACATTGTCTGACAATGGAAGGACAAGGAATTTGACAGGGTGAACAGCCAGAGAGAAGAAGAAGAGGAAGAGGCGTGAGGCTGCGTGAGAATGAGAATTTGTGACCCAACAGACAGGAGCGTCAGGAGGTGTATGAGGACTGCACTGTAATTCCTACCGCAATGCATGCACAGTTTACCCTAAGGAGATTGTCCTATGTTCACATTTCTAGCAATGACATGGTCTGTCAACAAATTACAGAACAAACAGTCAAAGTATAAATGTAAATCTTGTCCAGTCTCTTGCAATCAATCTCCCACATACACTAAGGTGTAACTTACAATTTGCAATAATTGTCGGTTACAATAAAGAGGTCGGTAAGAGGTCGGTAAGGGGTCGGTAAGAGGTCGATAAGAGGTCGGTAAGAGGTCGGTAAGAGGGTTAGGGTTCATAATGTCCACTCAGTGAGGGGTTAAGGAGGTAGGAGGTTAGGGAGTTACTCTGTGATGATGTTTTACGGGGGCAGTACAACGAGGGGTCATCTTCAGCACAGTAGAGCACGGCTCTGCCCACATGGGAGGGGGGGGGGCACCACCATGCTCTGATTGGCTAAGCATGGTGCTGCGCTCCCGCCTCTTGGATACCTGGATATGTACTCGGTGCAGGTCCCTTGCGGCTATGTTAGGGCACCACAACCTGGTTTGTGGCTCGGTGCTGACCTCTTGTGGCTATGTGTGGGATTTACACTTTTTTTGTGGTTTTGTGGCCTTCTGGGTTACCCTTACACCTGGCCGGCTGTTATCTCCAGAATTCATACATGATTGAAAGAGTCGGACGCCTCCCTAGTCATCAAGGACACATTTGGCCTGCTAGTATGAATGTGTGAATGAATATCACACTATCTTAAATTCATTTTCAGCCTGTTTTACGTCCGTCAGGTTGGGCTGGTAACACCATCCCCACTTCAAAATATCAACAAAAAAAAACACATCAAAAATAAAATCCACGCTTGGAAATCAATAGCATATATTTCTTTCAAACGGCGTTTGAGATACGGCCCCCTATCACCTTTCGTCACTTTGAATCGTTTTAATAACAGGCGTCCAAACGTTTCCCGGTTTAAAATCCACTCCCCTAGGAGTGGATATTGATTTAATACCCCCTCCTAGGTTCAAAGGGGGTAGCCACTGTCCCCTAGGAACACACTCGGCCCAAATCCACCTGTCCACCTCCTCACCCACCGCGGAATGGGCCCAGACAAAGCTATCACAGGCGCTGCAAGGCCACTACGCCACCAGGTCGAGCCCCCTGAGGTCCACCACCACCTGCGCATCGATGGCCGCGTAACCTTTCCTGGCGATGAAGGCCTGGTCGAGCACGGATGGATTGGATATCGGGACCAGTGTCCCGTCCACCAGGCCTAGGATCCAGATCGGAATTCCGGCGATCTCATGGAAGCCCTGGTGCTCCCCTGGACCTCCTGGCGAGGGGCAGGTTTTCTGATAAAATCTCTGGCGTGGGGCAAAAGGCCTTTTGTGACCGTATGGACAGATCTCCACTCAGAAGCCTTACTTAGTCCAAGGCCATCCCCGACAACGTCTATGAAGCTCCCTGCTGCGGAAGAACGCAGCGCTGCCAGCAGCTGGACTTCAGGTGTCAGTGAGAAGTTCTGATGCGTTGGTCTTGCCAGCGTAGGCCCAATCAGATCAAGCACTTGCCGTATTTGTTGCCATGGTAGGCGAAATTGTTGCAATATTGCCGTGTCTGTCAAGACATGGGACTAAAGTTTTGCCTGATGAAATTATTCGCCGGCTTCAAGGCCGGCAACGTCGTTGATTCAGCACGAGGATGCGTTGTATTGCTATGGCAAGCCAACCCCGCCAGAAAACGGCATCATTTAGACGCGTATCACCTTCATTACGCCGTAAAAAACGCTGTAAAATGTAGAAAAACTGCGCATTTTACGCCGTCATGCGCAAAAAAGCGCCGCTTTTTACGCCGCAATTAAGCCTTTCAAGAGCGCGCGTAAAAAGCGCCGTTTTGTACATCAAACCGCGCGTAAAATACGCCGCATTTGTGCACATCACAACGGCGTAAAACACGGCGTCCCTCTAGTATGCTAATAATCTCCGCCCTTCTTTTGTCTCAGCCAATGCATTTGAAATGCTTGCGCCCAATCGCTGAACAAGACAAGCAGACCAAATCAGTTTAGCACAGATCTGCTTTGAGGAGTTCTCCTCTCACTTGTTGTTTGTTGTAGCGTCATATAGATATATATTAGTAAATCCAGTTCCAACAGTGTGGTCACCGTGGCCGTGGCCCAATCGATAGACGCTTGCTCTGTAGGCAAGAGGTTGTTTAAAAAAAAATATATACATATAAAGACGTTTCAAACATTCCATAGAGTCTCTCGCATTCTACAATGGCCAGCTTTATTGTTTCCCATGGGAGCATGCGACTTATGCCGCTTTTCCACTGCATGGTACCAGCTCGACACGACTCGACTCGACTCGACTCAGCTCGCATTTTTTGCGTTTCCATCGCAAAAACATGGTATCTGGTACCTGAAGTGGCTGCTTTTTCTAGTACCGCCTCGCTCTAGGTTCCAAGCGGCTGAGCCGATGCTAAAAGGTGACGTCGGCAGACGGCCGGCCACTGATTGGCCAGAGAGTGTGACGAAGTCACGAGAGCGACATGGCAACCATGCTGGTAACAGCCATAGCAGCGCCGCAGCCAACATATTCCACTTCTTCAACAGGCCAGATAATAATAGTAATGTTATCGATGTCCTCCATTGTTGTTATGTGGGTTCTCTCCATGTGTGGGTTGCGTAGGTGTTGTTTGCGTCGCGTACAAAAATACGTCACGGCCCTTTCGCGCAGCCGACCCCGCCCACGTCCAGGAGGTACTATTTGCGGTGGAAAACGACCCGTGCTGCTGCCGTGTTGAGTCGTGTCGAGTCGAGTCGAGTCGAGTCGAGCTACATGTGCGGTGGAAAAGCGGCATTAGTCTGCGAGTGGACGATCTGAAACTAAATCGGAAACTAGATTTCTTCTTCGAAGGTTGTGCTCCACACAGAACCTCCTCACCTTCATAACGGAGCACTTCGGGCCACCAGATTGCTTTAGAGCGGTACTGATCGCGTCGTGTGTCTTTCCAGTGTCAAATAGTTCACGAATAAAATCACCATAAGGTTCAAGTGCGGCCATAACTAAGGCTAAATATAACTAGACAGTCTATTACTGGTTTAGGTGGTTGGCTCTTTTTTCTTCGCTGCGTTCTGCCTTCTGGTGTAGCCTATAACTATAAATGTATCTATTTTTGTAGGCCCTATTTGTTTTTCTGTTTCGGGTTTTAAAAACCAACACACAAAACACACAAACAAAAAATCAAATGCCGTTTATTTGTTTATTCCTTTTGCCCTTTTTCAGTTTCAAAACCAAATCAGAAAAAACAATAAACAATCCTCTTAATTGTTTTTTCTGATCTTGTTTTAAATCTGAATATTCAAAGAACGAACCATGCACGGATTCTCCTACTTCATCACTTTACTGACACACACAATGTGTGGCAGTAAAGTGACAGGATCATTCTATAGACAAAAATCTTCCCATATAACTAATTTAATTTAGGAGGATAGCACAGCTGTAACAAAGTATTCTCATTATAGCCTTTAGTTATATCCTAGTTTTGCATATTTATACATAGTATCCTATTTTTTCATATTTCATGTGCAATCTGTATTTGTATGTAGGCTACAGCATCTGTATTTTAAATGTAGCTTACATCTTCTTTTTACATTTTACCTTTTGCTGAGGTGGGCGCTGTATTAGCCAACTGTATAGGCTGTCTGTATTTGTGTAAGAGTTAATTGTATTGTGTAACCTGCTGGATTATGAAAGTTAGTTTGGGGTAAATAAAGTGTCTGTCTGTCTGTCTGGGGGAAAATGCCGTGAAAAATGTACGCACGGTGCGTAGGCCTAATTAATCGGGTTTTAATATTTGTAGCATTCATATTAGTCTATTATTTTCGTAGGCTACTCTGCTGTTGGCCTTGATGAGATATTTTTTTGCTGCCATGCACAAATAGTTGAATCCAACAACATTCCTGTGTCTACCCCTCCTACAGAGCCCATTTAAGCACCGTGTCAGTAGCCTCTGAACGTTGTTAGAGTAGTGCACACGCGTTCATGTAAAGAGGAGTTTTGGGAAAAACTGACATTTTTTACGAAGGTTCGAAAGAATGATGGGCTGATGGGCCTCTTAAGCCTATCAGGCTACTTGGCTCCCCAGTTCATCAGTGTCTCTCTCTATGGCTCCCTCTCACTCCTTTCCACTGTGTATCGATTGAACAAGAGAGGATGTAACGATAACTAATAATTTAAATATAATTAACAAGACACCGAGATGATCTTGCTGCTGGATGATCTAAAAAGGCACTGAATTTGGAACTTATAACACAGGAGGTCTGGCTTGCGGACTAAAAAGCATTGCGATCATAAAAGCGTGACCATCTGACAAAAGCACAAATCTGACAATAAATGGAATCGATCCGACAACCTCTTGCCTACAGAACAAGCGTCTCTATCGATTGGGCCACGGTGATCACAACGTTGGAACTGCATTTACTAATATATATATCTATATGACGCTACAACAGCCTCACATCCAGCCTCACATCAACAGCCTCACATCCAACTACACCCCATACCCACCAACAGTCGACGCCCGTCAAACCCCAAAAAACAACAACGCAGCAAAAGACTCAGAGTCTTTTTTATTGCGAATGATAGAGAACCTGAAAGACGGGATATTCACCCGCATGGAAGACCAGATGTCAGAGCTGCGAGCCAATCTCCCCCAGATGGTTCGAGACCTGGTACACAACAACCAGCTGCCCCAGCAACCACCAGCCCCGATGCACCCCTTCAACACCCAACAACTCCCTCCGATGATGCCCCACCACATGATGTCACACATGATGCCCCACCGGCTGTATCAAGCCTCTTCCTATTAAACGGGCAGAGTGTCTCGCCGGCAGCCACCAGCGCCAACCGATGGAAGATACCATTCATCGAACACAACGTCATGAGTGGAAGTGGCTGCCCTCCTCCCTTTGTAGCAATCACCGAGTCATGGTTAAAGAGCTACATTGCAGAGCTACATTGTACAAGTTTCCATCGATGACTATCATGCCTACAGGTCTGATAGACCAAACAGGACTGGTGGAGGATGCCTCCTCTACGTACACACCAGGCTAGTTGTGACCGATACCCACAACTATGAGGATAAATACAACAACCTCATAATGTGCTATATTGAGTCAAAGCACACCATAATCGCTGCAGTATATCGCCCACCTGACTCCCCTGCAACTAAATTCAAAGAACTCATCGCTGCAATGCAAGAGAAGATCGACGAACTTAGCCACAACAGCAGAGTTCCTGATATGTACATCACCGGCGATTTTAATTTCCCTAAGATCGACTGGGAGCATGGCTCTACAACATTGGACGAATCAGAAGAAATGTTAATGAGATTCATCGACTCAAACTTTCTTAGCCAGATCGTCAGAGAACCGACAAGGTCACCCAACATCCTCGACCTTGTCATCACAAACAAGCCGGACTATGTGGTAGAAATAAACATCACCACGACCCCCCTATCAGACCACATGTTAGTGGAGGTAGTCCTGGGATGCAACCTCCTGGCAGAAGACACGCAGCCGTCCAACATCCACCATGAAACGGACAAGTTCTCTTTCCGTGCTGTTAATTGTCACGAAACGGACTTCAACGGCATGAACGAAGAGTTATCATCCATCGACTGGGAAGAACTCTACCAGCTGTGTGAGAATGACACGGAAGGCAGCCTCTTTCTTGAACTGTTTAGACTGACAGTCCTTCAAGTTACACTTCACCACGCCCCTTCAAAAGTGAGACCTCCTGGCACACGCCGCAGCAAGTCAACCAGAGAGAAGTACACCCTGAAGTGCAGACGGAGGAAACTAAACGCCCAGATCAGTACCTTGAGGCAGGAAAACCCCACCTCACAGAGACTGCCCAAGCTCATCGAAGAAGTGAACCTCTTTGCCTTCGACATCAGTGAAGCCATCATTAGCGACCTGGATGCACAAGAAGCAAAAGCTGTTGGAACTGTGAAGTCAAACCCACGCTACTTCTACAGCTACGCTAAGCGGTTTTCGAAAAACCAAGTCAACAGTCGCACCCCTACGCAGTGCAGACGGAGCCATCACCAATGACCCACAGCAGAAGGCAGAGCTGCTGCAAGACCAGTACGTCAAAGTGTTCAGTAATCCGGATGCAGTGAACATTACTGAATGCTTGGCTAACGTCCAACCTGAGCTTGAGGAAGACGTGGAACTGGATGACTTCAAATTCACTGAAGAAGATCTCATCAGCGCCCTCGAGGAGCTTGATCCTTACTCCGCGACTCCCGATGGTGACATCCCTGCAAGGATTCTAGTTAGCTGCAAGGAGCAGTTGGCAACCCCCCTCAAGCTGATGTGGACGGAATCACTGCAAAGTGCAACCATACCACCCTCACTGAAGACCCAATACATCACTCCTATCTTCAAGAAGGGTAACAAGACGGACCCCGCCAACTACCGTCCAGTCTCGATAACCTCACATCTTATCAAGACGCTTGAGAGAGTTATTCGAAACCACATGGTGTCTCACCTGGAAGGCAGCAAACTCCTCAGCGAGAGTCAGCACGGCTTCAGGAAACAGAGGAGCTGCCTCACCCAGCTTATCAGCCACGTCGACAACGTCTTAGAGTGTCTCAACAACGGACAAGAAGTCGATACCATCTACCTCGACTATGCCAAAGCGTTTGATAAAGTAGATCACAACATCTCACTAGCCAAACTACGTAAATACGGCATCAAGGGGAAAGTATACAACTGGATAAAGGAATTCCTCAGACTTCGCATACAGATCGTCGTGGTAGAGGGGAAGAAGTCTACGTTCTGCATCGTCATCAGTGGAGTTCCGCAGGGAACAGTGATTGGACCGATCCTCTTTATTCTTTACATAAACAATCTCATCGAAGTGCTAAAACACAGCAAAGGGCTCAGCTTTGTAGATGACACAAAGCTAGTAAAAGCAATCAGTGGTATGCAGAGCGTGTCACAGCTTCAAGAAGATCTGTAGCTAGTTATACAATGGTCGCAAGCCAACAACATGCTGCTCCATGAAAAGAAGTTTGAGGTTCTCAACTATGTCCTGAACACCTCATCGCTTCTACGGCAACTGCCCTTTACATCAGGCTGTAAGGAGTATACCACAACTGAAGGGCACATCATAGAGCCAGCTAAATCAGTCCGGGACCTCGGCGTTCTCCTGTCAAGTGATCGCTCGTGGTCTCCCCACATTGAACAAACTGTCCAGAGTGGAAGGAAGATGGCTTCGTGGGTACTCAGTGTATTCAGAGATCGCTCACCCTTCATCATGATGACTCTGTATAAAGCAATGGTACGGAGTAAGCTAGAGTACTGCTGCCCAGTTTGGAGCCCCTCCAAAGTACAAGACATCAAAGCGTTGGAGAACATCCAGAGAAACTTCACAAGGAAGATCGCAGGTTGCCAAGACCTCGACTATTGGGACCGCCTAAGGAAGCTCAAGCTCCTATCCCTGCAGCGAAGACGGGAACGATATTGTATCATCCACGTCTGGAAAATGTTGAATGGGTTAGCACCAAACAACATCAAAATGGTGTTTCACAAGCACAGCCGACTGGGGATCAGAACAACTCCGCCCCCATTAAACAACAAGGCCCAGATCTCGGTCAGAACGGACTATGAAAACTCGTTCAAAATGAATGCTTCCCGTTTGTGGAACTTGCTCCCAAAGTCCATCAACACCGTCACTTCGCTGGAGGCTTTCAAGGTGGCTCTAGGGGAATACTTGAGAAGAATCCCTGACACCCCACCTGTACCTGGCTACACCGCTGTGAACAGAAACTCGCTGCTCGACTGGAGCAACGAGAAAGGAAGACGCACATGATGCCGTTGTCCAGATGCGAGCCCAGCCGAACCTTAAAAACGTATCAAAACGTAATGTACAACTAACGCCAAATGAGAGGAGATCTGTGCTGAACTGATTTGGTCTGCTTGTCTTGTTCAGAGATTGGGCGCAAACACTTCAAATGCATTGGCTGAGAGAAAAGAAGGGCGGAGATTATTAGAATACTAGAGAGACGCCGTATTTTACGCCGTTGTGATGTGCACAAGCAAGGCGTATTTTACACGCGGTTTGATGTTCAAAACGGCGCTTTTTACGTGCGCTCTTGAAAGGCTTAATTGCGTTGTAAAAAGCGGCGCTTTTTTGCGCATGATGGCGTAAAATGCGCCGTTTTTCTACATTTTATGGCGTTTTTTACGGCGAAATGAAGGTGATACGCGTCTAAATGATGCCGTTTTCTGGCGGGGATGGCTTGCCATATATTGCTGCCAGTTTTGCCACAGTTCACAACCGTCTCTGGCATCCATTTATGAAATCTTTGCCACTCAGAGCAAAGAGACAAAATTTGCAAATTGACAATTGTTTATCAATTTGCAAATTTCACAAATTGCTTGCAGAATTGTGCATGCCTTGACATTGACTAGGCCTGAATGGGCTGATTAAATGACATTCTAATATACCTAGGCTACTTTTGAATAGGCTAAAGCTTACCCTATTCAACTTGAACTAACTTCAAATGCATGCACATTTCATTTTGTGCTTGGGTGTTTCCAGCAATTATTTTCTTCATGAATGACTTAAAACCATTGGTGAAACACAACACTAGCCGCGTTTACATGGACACATCTGATCCTATTAGTAGTGGAAGAATAGCTCAATCGGAATAGAAAAGGATCATATATACGCTTCAATCGGAATACAATTGTCTGATCGGTAGGGATGGGAATCGAGAACCGGTTCTTGTTCAGAACCGGTGTCGAGTCAACCGATTCCTTGGAATCATTAGCAAGCCTGCTTAACGATTCCGCTTATCGGTTCCGGTCGCGGCAAATGCGTCATGACGTCACACACACGCTGCTTTTGTTTTGGTTCAGAACGCAGCAAACACGGCGCCGCCGAGGAAGAAGCGCATTTTGCGTTCACACCAAACGCGACGGGGCGACAAGATCCCATACAAAGTGAACGTAGAGACGCGTATCGGGCAAATTTTTCGCGAGAGAAAACCGGCGACGAGTTTTTGTCGTGATGACAGCCAATCAGCGTTCAACAGCGTGACAACTGAGTGACATGTGTAACGTAACAGCCAATCAGTTCAACCGTCAAACTCCGTGCAGTGCAGTCCGGGGTGAACTGCAGCATGGAGGAGAAAGTGATTGTTGCAGTTTGCGACTCCCGGAGCTCTATATATAATAGTATATAATATAATATAATTGTATATATAATATCACGGCCAACAGCTCTGTGCGCCTCCGGATGGCCGTAGCGTGGGGAGCTCTCATAGGGAATGGGCTTCTCGGGGTTTGTTTACCGGCGTTACTATGGTTTCCGGTCTTGTGTGTTCCAACTGTTTATTAGTTAGGCCCATCTAATAAATCTCTGTCTAATCAATACTTCATTTTGTTTATGTCAGTTGAATTTTGTTACAAGTTGAATGCAAATTATCACTGTTAACATTCCAAAAGGCAAAAGCTCTTACTTGACTCTTTTCAGTCTGTGTTTTTAGTTTTATGGCACATAATGATGGCATTTGGGCTTAAAAAGCCAAAAGTATATTTTTTTGTCTAGACCAATTGATTTGAAAACACACAATTTCCTGATACTTGACGCACTTCTGATCAGATATTCATGAGATTTAATACAAACAAACACATTTGTACTTATTTTTTCACCCAATGAGAATCGATAAGAGAATCGATAAGGAATCGGATCGATAAGCAGAATCGGAATCGGAATCATGAAATACTTCAATCAATTCCCATCCCTACTGATCGGAATATAATTCTATGTGGAATAGAAGAGGTGGTGTAGTCCACTATAATCGAAATGTAGGCCTGTAGGTCCTACAATTACTCTGATTGGTTTGGGGTGGGTGTCCGGTTGCTAAATGACGTCAACGTCTTTGGCGGACTATTTCTCTGCTGATCAACACTACGAATTGTAAATAGAAACACTGTGTGAAGATTTTATTTGCAATACATTATAATTATACAAATATAATACAGTGGTTTTCCCGAAAAACAATCAGCTGATCTGACCAAACATGACAAACAACGTAATTGATATGCAGGTTTTTTGATTACATCCTCCACTCCCACAAACACTGACGGGTGTCACGACTCAGAACGGGAATCAAGCGCAGATCAGAATAATTTACAGAGTGATTGAAATGAATTCACAGAACAGTGCGGCAGGCAAAACAGAGTCAAGGTACAGGCAGAGTTTGTAGACAGGCAGGCAGGCAGACGGGTACAGGCAGAGTCCGGACAGGCAGGCAGGCAGACAGGTTGGTACAGGCAGAGTCCATAGACAGGCAGGCAGACAGGTACAGGCAGAGTCCAGACAGGCAGGCAGGCAGACAGGTACCGGCAGAGTCCGTAGACAGGCAGGCAGGCAGACAGGTACAGGCAGAGTCCGTAGACAGGCAGGGTTCAGAACCGGAAAAAAAAAATTGGCAGTCAGGTAACGTCCTACACGCTGCGACCATCTGACAAAGTTAACTGAAAAAGAAGGGTTTAAATAGCCTACTCAAACTAATTTCAGACCCGAAATGAGAGACCGGTGAACAGTAGCCTGGCTATTGCCAGACCAAGCTCTATCTCAATTGCATGTTGGTCTGGGGAGGCTGCTGTCATTTTCTTCAGCACAAGAGGCGGGATCATCGGGCCTAGTTCAACTGACTCTGTACGCAATTGGCTGCTTGCCGTCACTTGGTGATTGGCTCTGTATTGCCAGCTTGGTGATTGGCTCTGTATTGCTTTTCTTCAGACCCTTCTGCAGGGAAAATGGAGGGAAAATAACAAAGGCCCAAAGTAGCCCACAAAAAGACATGGGCGTGACCACGGGCACATGACTAAAACTAAAACCACATGGCTGAAACAAACTTTGTTTGTTTCAGCCAACTCCAACAGGGAGGGGGAAACAAAAACAACAGTCCAAGCGGGAATCCTGACAACGGGACTGTTTGCCCACTGGGAAGAAATCCAACACATCAGATTGTATAAACCAACAATAGGCTTACCTTCAGGTGCCAGCTAGACTTGGACAGAGATGGCGGGACCCTGAAACTTGGCGTCAGCGAGCGCATGCTGCTGGATCGCCAAATCGAGCTTGGCTCTCTTCACCTGGTGCGTCTGGCGTGCAATATCATTCGCCTCTTTTCCTCTATGTCCTTCAGCACCACCAACTTCTCCTTCTCAAGTGCGATCAGCTTCTCGCTGGATGTCAGACTCCGTCTCGAACGCGGCGGTGTGCCTTGTGAGGTGCTGCTGGCGGGGGAGGAGGTAGCTGCCGGCCTGTCCTGTGAGATCCTCAAAGCTGGGGATGTCCTCGCAGCTGGGGATGGGGATCGCCTAGCCTCAGAGCGTCCAGCATCACCTCTTCTTAGGTCGATGCCCCTCGAGATCCCATCACAGGAGATCTCACCTATTATCGCGAGCGCCTTCTCCTCCATCTCTGTTAATTCTGGCACTGTGCTGGGCCCAGCAACAGTTACGCCTCGTGCCCACTGCACCGTCAGTCAAAGGACGTTGGAAGGCGTGGCTGACGGATGGGGGAGTAGTCGTTGCAGAGGCATCCCTCAGCCAATCATTGCAAGATGGATCCCGTTGTAGCAAGGAGGGTTTTATTTCAAGTTGCTGATGCTTTTGTCCACAGACGTGGAAAGCATGTGCATCAGCGCTGGTGGGTTCACCCCATTCTCCGGACACGCAAACAGAGAGGGGAGTATCACGCACCTGTGCAGGAGTTGCGTCTGGCTGCTATCCTATTACAGCAGTATTTTCGGATGCCTCCGGACCACTTCGACGGGTTGCTTGGCAAGCAGTGGTGGGTAGAGTACTGAAAATCTATACTCAAGTAAAAGCAAAATTACCTCCTTCAAAATCTACTTTAGTAAAACTAAATATTCCAATTTGAAAACCTACTTGAGTAAGAGTAAAAAAGTACTTTGTTTTAAAGTTACTCAAATTACAAGTTACTTTACATTTTTGTATTGGAGTGCTTGGATCAGTGAAAAATACATAACGTGTTAGAATCAGTAGCGTGCGGTGCCCCTTCATTTCGGTGTGGCAGAAACTACTGGCGTATGACCACACCCTCAATTTATATATATTTTTTACATATATATTTTGAGCTACATTAAAACATGTTAACTAAACTAATTGTGAGTAAGAATTAAAAATAACTAATAGCCTAATGTTACTGCACGCTTTTGAGGGATGTTTATTTCTTCCATATTTTATTTTAACAACAGGCTTAGCGAGTGCATTGCAAATACATGAAAAGTAGAAACACAAGTCATCAATCAAGCAGACCTTCGATTTGGAACTTGGCCCGACAATGTGTGCAAATCTCTTAATAACAACACTTTTGAAATCAGATATTTCTCAATAACAGCTGTTTAAATCAGGTATGAAATCAGGTATGCAATTTGAATACCTGCTGAAATAAATAAATAAATAAATAGTCTTCAATGCCGAAAGATACAGGCGGAGTAATTCGATTTTAAACAACAACAGTCCTAGAATATTACCATGGGGCAGACTACTTTACGACCATATGGGCGTCTTATAGCGCTGATTGCAATTCTTATTGCAGCCTGCAGGGTTATGCGAGAAACATAGGAGGGACGCGGTCGTTGAGCTCCGCCGCCCCACATTGCATGACACGTTAAACTCAACTAGAATCGCCACCATCAATTTGATATCAACAGACCAAAAATAGTCGGAAAGTCTACAGAAACTATAGATAGTTAATGTGACAATCACATTATTAAAAATAAACTTGGAGCAATGATTTACTGAGGAACTATTTTTTTTGGGAGAATGCTTTTGCAGGGAGTTCGCCGCCCCACCTGCCTATATGGACGGCACGCGGCTGGTTAGAATGCGTGAGTGAGTGAGGGAGAGAAAGAGATGCACTCCTAAAACATTTCTTCACAAGTTGTACAACAAAAAATGTAATTTAATTTCAAACAAATTTGCATTAAGCTCTGTGCATGTGACAAAAGGCAAGAGCTTTGTAGGAACACAACCAATTAAACACAAACGAGACTGACTTGGTTGGCTGATTGGGCAGTCAGATTTATCCAGCCTACGCACATAGCATGCACGCACACTCACAGAGCCAGACACGACAATGACGAACAAGTTTGTGAGTGGTCTGCAGAATACAGTGTAACATAGTTTCTTTAGAATTATATAAACTATAGCCTACGTGGACCGTAACTCCGCACCCCCTGGCAAAAATATCTTCCTGCGCGTCTACATCCATGCGTTTTTAGTCCTCAGTCCCAACGTAACGGTCGACTCACGTTGCAACCTAGGGAAAGCGCGTCGCTAACGTGTACGCTTGTATTACAGTCAACGAAGATAATGTTTTTATCAAAATACTCATTTTAATGAAAGCACAATGGAAAATGTAATTGAGTAAAGAGTAGAATTCTAAATCAAATATTTACTCGAGTAAGAGTAAAATTACAGACTTAAAAAAGGAACGTGAAAAGTACTCGTCACCCGAAAAATTTACTTTTTTACTCATTTGCGTTACTTGTAATGCGTTACTACCCACCACTGTTGGCAAGGTGGGTCCTCTCATCACCATGGCAGACACGAGGTCTCGTTCTGCAATTGGCCCTGCCGAGCGACTCGCCATTTGCCTACGGTAAGGATACTTTTTTTAATGATCACACAACTAGCGTTTCCATACAGCTCATTGGTGTGCACATACTGCTAGGCTATAGAAAAGGTGCGCATTTCCATCCACGGTGTTGTTTGCATAAAATTTCCTAATTAGGGAAGACATCTACCCATCTATAGCCATAGTAGTGTGAAGAGTGTTCCTGTTAAATGTCAGGTTTTGTGGTAGAGCTATCTGTAAACAATCTATAGTCATATTAGTTGTGGATGTCACATGGGATTATTTATGTATCAATGAAGAGTGTTTCAGATAAATGTGTTCCATCATAAAGCCTTTCCATGAACAAGGTATGCATGCAACCGTGTATGAATAATACATATAAATATGCTGTCATGCCCTGTATATTTTAAAGTATATTTGAAGTATATTCTTTACTGCTTTCTTTGTTAGGTATCTGGCCACTGGGGATTCATTTCATATGATTGGCTTCAGCTATCGTGTGGGCACTTCGTCAGTGCGTAGGATAGTGCGGGATGTAGCCAGTGCCATCTGGACAGCTTTGGTGGAGGAGGAGATGTCTGTTCCCACGAGGGCGGACTGGAGCACCATGGCCGAGCAGTTTGAGTGCCGCTGGAACTTCCCCAACTGCATCGGAGCGATTGATGGGAAGCATGGAGTGATACAAGCTCCAGGCAACTCTGGCTCCTTGTATCACAACTACAAGGGCACCTTCTCCCTGGTCCTCCTCGCCGTAGTGGACGGCGACTACCTGTCCGGGTTGTGGATGTTGGAGGCTACGGCAGGACGAGTGACAGCGGATCCCTCCCTAACTCCGCGTTTGGGGAAGCTTTTTGTGATGGCACCCTTGACCTCCCTCTCGACTGTGTCATCTCCGGCGCAGAGCAGCGGGGGCCACTTCCTCACGTGTTTGTGGGGGATGAGGCTTTTCCACTAATGACCCACCTGCTGCGACCATTCCCTGGACAACATCACACTCTGGAGAAGCGAGTGTTTAACTACTGCCTCAGCCAAGCTCGTCTGGTAGTGGAATGTGCCTTCGGGATCTTGGCATCTAGGTGGCGCATGTAACGGCGCGTGATTGGCACCAGTCCTGAGGTAGCTGAGGTGTGTGTGAGGGCCACCTGTGTGCTGCACAACTTTCTCGAGAGGAAGAAGCTGCAGGGAAGAAGACGCGGGGTGTAACCGAACATCGAGCCATCGACTGATCCTGAAGCCCTGCGTGATGCCCCCAGGATGGGCTCCAACAACGCCACCAGACTGACCATCCAGATGCGGGAGGCCTACTGTGCGTTCTTCAATGAGGAGGGTGCAGTGGCATGGCAGCCAAGAGCCTAGCAACACAAAGGCTCCTCAAACCAAACAGCTCTTTTAAGAGCTACCCATATTTTTCTTCAGAAAAGAAGCATATTCCAACTACACCTGCACCTTCTTATACCTGCGTATACATTGTACATTTGCTCAAAGTAAATGTAATAATGATTGATAATGATTTGTTTTTGTTTTTTCACAGCCAGATGACCCGAGCCAGCTTTCAAGAATCCCTATTGTCTTTCTGCAAGTTTACTGTATAGTTATTAATATGCCAATATTAATATAACATAATTCCAGTTCCAAATTGTAATGTACTATAAATGTATTATAAAAAAACAAAAACAAATTTGTACCGGCTGCCAAATTTGTACCGGGCGCGTCATCCATACGTATCCATTCCAAACGTGCCTGGCAACAGATGATCGCGTCGTCCAAATATAAAGTAAAAAGACTTGTTTTTACTTTATATTTGTATTATATTTAATTGTTTAATCAAATTTAGCTAGTAAACTGAGTGTTTAAAGTGGGTTTCAAAAAACAATCGCGCTCATGTTGCCAAAGACGAAATAACATAATACAGAAAACGGATCGCTAGATAACACTTGTTTTTACTTTATATTTGTATTGTATTTAATTGTTTAATCAAATTTAGCAAGTAAACTGAGTGTTTAAAGCAGGTCAAGGACGAAATAGCACAATACAGATAACGGATCGCTAGATAGAAGGTTCGCGAATGTCCGTGAACCTTTCACGTCGTTCGACGCGATCGTCCGTTGCCAGGCAACGGACGACGCGATCATCTGTTGCCAGGCAGGTTTGGAATGGATTACGTATGGATGACGCGCCCGGTACAAATTTGGCAGCCGGTACAAATTTGGCATGACAGCTCCATGAGTGCCAGCATGCCCTGCCTCAAAAGAGGACATCTCAGGCCTACGTCTCTTTCTACCCCTGCCCTCTTCTGGGGGCTGCACACGCCACTGGCTCCTAACCACAGGTCCACTGTCCGCTGCTGGGGCTGTGGCTGGAGCTGTAGGACCTGCCATTGATGCTGCTGCTGCTGCTGAGGGTGACAGCGCACCTGCCTCTTTTTTCTATATCTTTTTTTAAATCAGTGTAGGCCAGGGGTCAGCAACCTTCTCAACATGCAGGGCCAGTTTGACATTTTCGCGTTAATGAGTGTGCCTTAAGCAACAATATATAAGAAATTAAGCTGAAATATGACACAGCGACCAAAAACATTTCCAGAAGACATGGGATTGTACTATTTCCATATAGCCAACAATCATGCATCAACATTTTAAATGTTTTTTTGGTTGTTATATTTGCAACATGGGCTTACAAATTATAATTACTGGTACATATGTCCCATCTTAAAACACCATTTTCAGAAACTCATTCAAAAACATATTTGCACCGTGAGAAATGTAAAAAACAAGAATATATGAGAATGTTGAAACCATCCACATCAATATCTTTAAGACATGTACAGCTATGAAAAACCATGTGAAGGCGATGCATACAGGCCACTTGCAACTATATTTTAAATATTTTTCTTAGGTTTAAAAACTATTAATTGATCCCATTTTTTTTTTTTTAAGTGTGCCAATGATTATGCTGCCCCGTGTCAGTGGTGGCACGCGTGCCTAGGGTTGCCGACAACCCCTGGTGTAGGCTATGCTATGACCGCCCATGGTTACATAAATTTTTAGGCCTACTAGAATCTAGCAATGTTTTATTCGCAATATTGCAGCATTCTTGAAGATTGTCCAATCCCGGGTTGCTTTTAACTCACTTTATTTGTTATAAAGTATTTTCGGTATGGTAAAACTGATGAAGCTTAAGGGAGGGAATTGTATCTAATGCGTGGAGAGGAAAATACCGTGATCTACTTCTAGGGGACGTCAAGTGGGCGTGTCCTATGTAGTGGGCGTGGCTTGGGTGACGTAATGGCTTCGGCTTCTTCAGCTATCTAAAGGTGCTGCCTTCTGTGGAGGGAGCAGCCTTCAATAAGGTCTTGCTCCCCTTGTGGCTATGTGAGGGTAATGCAGCTTCTTAAAATACTTAACAATCCCTCCTTGGTCATCTCAGATGACCATACAATAACATTTTAAATCATAAACACCATTTACAACACCGAAACATAGTCAAAGTAGGATAAATCATCAACACCACCAACCGAGTGGGAAAACTCGGTTTTTACCGAGTAAAAACCACCACGGATTACCATAACACTGTAATGGCATTCGCCCTGATGGGTCTCATAGGTAATACAAGTCATATTAACAATACAACAATGAACATATATCCTGGTTATCATACAATCATATGGTCAAACAGCACACAAACAAAAGTATCCATAGAAATCCTAAGCTAATACTTTTTGGTTATGTGCAACAAGGTCATAACATTTTCAACATGTGCAAAAGTAAAGTAAAATTTGTAGTCATAATAAAATTTAAAAAATTCAAGATTATTGATAGGCTAGCATGGATTTGGGTGGTTCAGGTGATCTTCGTGTATTGGTGCGCTGTTGCATGTGGGTGGTTTCGGACGTTGTTATTATCGTAGCCATTGTATCTTCTGTCGCCGCCGGGGCCTGTAATTCATGAACCCAAGACTTGTCCCTCCTTGTCAAGCTCACAGAGAGGTTACTTTTACATCATGGGAGCCTCCAAACAGGTTCTCCATTGTCGTCATGTCAGCAACAGGTGGCCTGTAAACAACCGTCTCAAAGAAGATCAACAGTACCATTATCAATGCAGCGATACAGAAATAACGGGTTGCACTCGCAACCAAACAATACTATATAATAACAAACACAACCCGTCTTGGTGGTTCAATAATTAGTTATTCAAGTAAATCCAGGATATTGATTATTTTAGACACAGGTGCTTCTACTAGAATAGTATAGGTGTTGACTATTCTACATATTACAGCTGGATAGGGTCGGGCCCCTCAGGTGATGTATCGTTCACTTTCATCGAATCATATCTGATCCCCATGTAAGCCTGAATGGCACTTGGCGCTTCTGTAGCGCTCACTGCTGTGGTGATCAGCAGATGCAGTAGCCCTCGTGCGCAGGGAATTCAACGGCAGCCGGTGACAATTAACACGGTCTCTGCCATTATTCCCGCGACGGGCACTTACTGGATCATGCCTTTCCACCTCCCAAACATATTCTCCATCCATCCTGTGAAAAGGTCATTAATGCCGGAGTTCTCTGCCAATTCGAACCTGAGGGATTGTAATCATGCCAGCGCCCTGGTCACCAACCCATCCGGAGCTGTGTTATTGGGGATAAAAGTACAACATGTTCATATTGTGCCTATCATCGCATACACCCCTCCTTGCTCTGTCAATAACATATCCATACCTTATATATTCTTTTAACCTTATTCGTGGAAAACTTTACAAACTGTTGCTGATTATGATATATGTTATTTATACAAACAAAATTTTTCTAATGGTGGACAACCAAAACAGAACCGATTCAAATCCTGCCGTTATTTGATTTCCTCATGTGACTGTTACTCCTTGCTCGGGGGACGTAGTTTGTAGGCTCCGGGTGTGTCTGCATCTGGTTCTGGGACTTTTGTTTCTATTGTATAAATACAAACTCATGTACAGCAGTTAGTTATTTCCTTTAATTCTATTTTTAATTGTTCTAATGGAGGTCCATTATGGGACCCTTGAAATGTAAGTGTAAGCATGAATCTAACCGTAAGCATTACGTGCAAAGTTAGCTGTGTCAGAGTGATACACGGTACTCATCTTGCTTCTGGAAACATTGGACCTGAAAATTGTATGCGTTTCAAATATGTTTGTATTATAATTGATAATGCCTCATTTGTATTCCTTCATCTAACCAATTCTATTTAGTGCTTGTACAGATTTTAAATTTTTGTTTTGAGTGTCCCATTCCTTATTCTGAGCTGATTTCAACCTTCAAACTTGATTTAATATTCACACTACATCCCTCCTTGCGCATTGCTTCAGCCATGCTCATTAAATTAACCAATCCTAACAACGGTGTAGTGCAACCAAGTTGAAGTTCCTTTCCTTAATCCTCTGTACATAAACCAATCTATTGTGAAGATAAATGAAGACCAGTACATACAAAACCAAAGGTCGATAGTGGTGGGTCTATGCAGCCGTCTTGAGACCACGCTGTTCTTAAATGCAGTAAACCGTAAATGTTTCATGAGTCAGTATACCTGTGTGCCGTAACTTATCAGAGTAAAAAAAAATATCAGACTATGAAATGCTGACGTTGTACCAAAGCGTTACAGCAGTAGCAGTGGCATTTGAAAGGTGAACCCACTACATCTGAATCTAAATTGAGCCTATATTGTCCCTTCCCAGCAGATGTATCGCTAATCCATACTTACCTATAAACCCAAAAAGTTGAAAAAAGGGAAATAACAATGTTAAAATTTGCATGTTCAATATCACTTCTTTGTACCCGTATCTGGTTATAACAGTTACCTTCATTATACTACCCGATTGTCCTACACTAACTATGTATATTGGATGACCTAATCTTCATTTATTCTACGTATTGTTTGCATTTGATGTTGTCCACACTTTGTTTCACTCCAATGTTCATTGCATACCACATCAAACGTGTATACGCCTTATTCTCTGCCTTTTGCATACCACATCAAACGTGCATATGCTTTAGCAAAGTGAAGTAAAGTAAAACGCAGTTTTATCTTTACTTATTTATAGCTATACATGTCCATTACTATTTCCAAAACAGTTTTTTTTAGCTACGCAGGTCCCAGACCTAACTATACCATTTCATGAACAGTATTTATTATTATAATTATCTAGTTTTTTGTTGGTCAACATCAAATCGATACATTAATTCAACCTTTTAATCCTGACCCACTTGAATTCTCCCCGAAGGAGCTCGTGATTGCGAACTCTCCCGGAGCCTCCCCATGAGCTCCACCGTCACCACTCCAGAACACGCAGGAACGATCAGTCAGTCGACGTGGGCTTGGAGGCTCCCAAGGAGTGCCACAATCCAACGTCTGACACCAAGTCTATGGGGGAATCTTGAGCCAGGGCAATTAAAACTGTCTAAACTAGGTAGAATAAGAGTCATCCGAACTCACAACAATTATGCACATCTGGGTATTAAATATAGGGTGATATTCTAAAACAAAACAAAAACTGAACCTAAAAGAAAAATTCAGAAGTTATTTGTTGAACCAAATGTTATTGCAAGTTAATTATAATGAACCATTTTCTAATTATCTTATAGTTTAATGTGTGGTATGCTTTCAATATCCCCTCGTGTGTGTAGCAGTCGAGTAATCTCCATTATCTTGGTGGCTCTGACACACACTAGAGGACATTCACACATGGTATATGAATCCACCATTTGTTTTTATTTATATTTTTACTTATTTTTATTTTCATTTTATTTTTATCTCTATATACACATTCGTACGAAAAGCACGAACGAAGATGCATCATAACATGCATCAACAGACCTAAAAATAAGCATATTATTCAACAATTTGAGACCTCAGATGGGATTTCTTCATGCGGAGCCCTTCATTTTCTAAGGGTCCGCAGAGAGGTCCGCTGAGTGGCCAGGAGTTCTTACACATTCAGAAGTGTTGCTAAGGACAGCTGCCTCACAACAAACCAAAAGCCTTTGTTAACCATATGGTCATCATTCCTTAAGATGTCATAAACATGGCGTTGGCCGTTCCCTATCACTTGCGTCTCTGCGCTTCCCTGGGAATCAAGGATAACAGGCCCAAACCAACACAGGATTAAGATCAATGCAGACAAGTAAAAAGATGAGTGTTTGGCAACTATAATGCTTGTGTTGCCACCTCCTGAAGAGAAAAGAGAATTAAGATTAATGCACAGAAGTGAAATGATGATCGTGGGCAACTGATCGTTGTGTTGCCACTCCCTGATTAGAAAAGAGAATATTTGTAGTAATGTAAACAATTAAAATGATGAATGTCGGGCGTCCATTACTGCTCGGGTTGCAATGGCCTGACGAGAAAAGAGAACAAATTTAGTACAAATGCAAGACATTTATAGATCGTTAAACTTTAAACTATTAATGTTGGTGAATCAAAAAACATTGATTACAACCTACACAAATATTTGCGTGTTTTGCCGATATCAACTAGGGACTGGCTCCTTGTATTTCAGCACCCAGACACACAGACCCCCAAATATACAAACACGTATACTAAATTTACATTCTGGTTTCAACACATAAACAGGTGTCTAGGGTGGGAGGGGGCAAGGGGAAGAAAGAACAATAAGAAAAAAACTACAACTTAACTAACAATACAAAGGCGAGTGGCCTTCTTCTTTAAGGGGGTGCGGAGGGGGGGGGAGTGGGGTGTTGGACGGGATCTTAAGAGGGAGATGAAAAGGTTTCAAGGGGAGGGAGGTGTTAGAGGGGTGGGGTGGGGGGGTACTCGTGTGTAGGGGGCCTGGAGGGGGGGCGGTGGGGACTTTACGAGCGTAGGGGATCAGGGGGTCTTTTACCTTAATAATTCATCGTCTTTAATAACAAAATACCAACAGACTTGAATGTAAAATGTAAGCATGCAGTCTAGGGTGGAATTTAGCGGATCGGTAGATAAGATAGTATTCACTCCGAACGTCCGCTATGGTGCTACTGCTTAGGAACACAGACCGTGCCGGCCTCAGCGGAGAAGTGAAAGATAACTCTCGTTAATATACTATTTTGGCCCGATCTATACAGAGACCGATAGTGGAGGACTTCACCTCTCAACCAGTACCAAGAACGATTTAACGGCGAGTACTCAAAACAACTCAAGTGTAAAGAACTCAAGTGCAGGGCCTGACATATATATAAAATAGACTACACCACTGGTCGCTCATAAAGTATCGCTGTGAATATATCTGTTCGCTTTTGTCGCTCAAGTCGCTCATGATGTACAATTCAATTTTGCAGACGCATTTAGAGGAGCCGTATGCTTTTAGTACAGACAGCCATATCAAAGAGTGAACTCCCATACACTTTGGCCATATTGCAGAGACGGTTTTGCTTGTTGGATAAAGTGCTTCGACAGCAAGTAGGACAGTGATTCCCCTCCAATATATATATATTAAAAAAATCCTAAAATGTAATTACAACCGAGAACAAAAAAACGTTGCGTGCTGTAGTAGGCTAGTTAAAATATGTTTCACTGATCTGCATCTGCAAATCATGATCTGCACTCATTCGTCAAACAAATTGACATTGGCGCACATGGCAAATTTGCATATATGTGCACAGGACTGGCAAATAATGGAACATATGTATCCATCTATCTCGACCTATCTGTCTATCAACGCGTGTCTAGTTTTAATGTGATGTATTTTGTGTATGTTGTCCAGTCAGACTTGTCTCCCTTGTTCTGTGTGGCCCTGTAAGCTTCATTCCTGTGTGAGCCGAATCACCTAAATGAATTCCCGACGATTTGTGTTGTTTGGTATTAATAAAGACTTGACTAGGCTATCTATCTATATAGACTATTTAATTAAAAATGATTCACCTCAGGCTCCGTGAAAAGTGGGGAATAGCGGGAATAGAGGGATGAAAGACAAGAGGTATATCCCTTGTCCTTTATCCCTCATCTTGTCGATTAGTTTGTGTATGTGACGATTTCAAAAACGTGATTTGTTTAAAGCATGACTACACGCGTTTGGTTGGCTAGATTGGTGGTATGGAGAGCAAATGAAAAAATGATTCCCGCTTAAATACGAACGTTCTAGATCGCATATATTTTCTATAAATACTCCCGCTTATCATCACTTGGTATCAAAATCACTATGGATGTTGCACTCATTAACTATTGAAAACAAAACGGAAAACACAGCTGTCATTATCACTGTCACTGACATATATAGATATATTGTTTCACTTCTTATGACAAATGTACTTATTGTAAGTCGCTTTGGATAAAAGCGTCTGCTAAATGGTAATTTGTCAGCTGTCTATCCTCTATTAAACTGCATTGAAGTGACACGTTTGTTCCGTGCATTATTCATTTGCATTATTATAAGTGCATTATTCCTTTGCACAACGTATTATTCCTTTGCACAACGTATGTATTTTCGATATTTGAAAACGATATCGTCCCATTCAGAGCAAGGAAGATTAGTATACTAGGATCTCGGTTAGCAGGCATGTATCGCACCTATTTTAACAATAATCTCAAACGTTTCATTAACTCGCACACCAGACCAACGAACCACGCATGACACCTCCGAAATGATAAGGGCTCGGCTGTAACTGGTGCCCAGTTACAGCTGCGATTATTTTTTCAGTCGACATTTTGTTCAGTCAGTAGGAACCAAAAAAGTAGGTAGGAACCAAAGTGTTCGGTGTTCCCTGGGATCCACGCAAGCGAAGAGCGTCTACATTCCGATTGGCTGTCAGTATTTTGCCGCTGAAACGTGTCATAGTAATTTGCATCAAGTTCAGTCGTCTTCAACTTCTTTTGGTTGCTCTGGTCGCTCACCTTTTGCCGCTGGTAGCGTTTGACGCTTGTGTCGCTTTGGTCGCTCTTGCCCATAGACACTGAGGGCCCTATCTTGCATCCGGCGCAAGTGACTTAGTCACTGGCGCATGTGTCGTTGCTAGTTTACAACTGGCGCAAAGCGTTCTTTTCCCACCAGCGCCACTCGCCGGTAAATTAGGGATTGATCATGCGCCGCAAGGGGCGGTTCGGCGGAAGGAGGAGGTGTGTTCTGGCGCAAACGGTATTTTGCCGTCTCTGAATACCATTGCGCTACTGACCAGGAAATACCTGGTTTAAAGTCAGTGGCGCGTTGTTCAGACGCTATTTTAAGGGCGGATGCATACATGCGCATGCGATGCATACGGATTGCTTGTGCACCTCGCGCATACACTTTGCTTCTCTCATCTACCTAGCCGCACATTCTTGGTAAATTATTTGGGAAAGAACAGCTGATGCAGCGGTAATAAGTTGTACTTTTAAATCAATGCATCTGCAAACACCGTACAGCAAACACATATTTTCTTGACACAGACATCGTGTAGGCCTACATGCCCATAACTTTTAGGATTGATGAGTAGGCCTATTTGATCGTGAAAAACATTGTTTTACCGCGAGTGAGTGTTAAAAATAATGAATGAATGCGGGCGCGCGTGTGTGCTCTGTAAGGCGCCCAGTTTCCAACCTCGAAATTTCACTTCATTTAAATTTAATTTGCATGGTATTTCTTATCCTTACAAGATGCCCGAACCACCTCAGCTGACTCCTTTCTAAGTAAAGGAGCAGCGGCTCTAATCCGAGTTCCTCACGGATGGCTGAGCTTCTCACCCTATCCCTATCTCGTCCTTTCGGTCATCACCCAACCCTCATGACCATAGGTGAGGATAGGAACGAAGATCGACCGGTAGATCGAGAGCTTTGCCTTGCGGCTCAGCTCTCTTTTCGTAACAACGGTAAAGCGAACGCAATACCGCCCCCGCTGCTCCGATTCTCCGGCCAATCTCACGCTCCATAGTTCCCTCACTCGCGAACAAGACCCCGAGGTACTTGAACTCCTTCACTTGGGCAAACTAAACACGTAACGCATAATACAATCAATGGCAATGTAGGCCTATATTACCGCGGGGACACATGCATATTAGGATAGCATACAATACTGATAAGAAACAATGTTTATAATGTATTGCGTATATCATTAAATAGAACCACAGTTACCGCATATCATATGTTATAGCCTATCATACGTTTTCTTTGCCGAAATTTATTTGAGGACTCAGTATATTCCATGTGTGAATTATGCCATATTAGGCTATTTGGCAATAAACTAAGCCATTTGCAGTATGAAATTCTCGGAGACTGCAGACGCGCTGTCAAAATATCAACTCGTCCGATTCAAATGCGCTCATGGCTCTTAAAGGGGATGGGAGCTGGCACTCTCATTGGTTTGTTGCACGTTACGCCCAAACCACACCTACGGGTAATTAGGCTGCTTCAGACCAACCCTTTTGACACTTGCGCCGCGGCGCAAGCGTCATTTATCCGCCTGTAAAATAGCGATAGCGCCGTAGAACCGCCCACAAAGCTACTTGCGCTTTGCGCTTCCCACTTGCGTTTCAGACCGTTAAAATAGGGCCCTGAATGACTTCCAGTGATTTGGCAGCTCAATTCGCTTTTGGTGTGAACACACAGTAGGAGTCCCGAGACCGTTCGGGAACCACGCCTATAGAGTTAAACAACTTTGATAAGTCCATACGTAAGAGTCTTCGTAGCGCGCTAAGAGAGAACATTATCGGGAAACCGGGCCCTACGGTGTCAGGGATCCGTGAATATATATTAGTGCTGTCAAGCGATGAGATTAAATTTAATCACGATTAATCGCATTAATGTCATAGTTAACTCGCGATTAATCGCACATTTTGTTCTATTCTAAATATCGAATAGAACAAAATGAAGAGATATAGAAGAGAGACCCGCAGTGAATTCAACCCGGTCCACTTGACATCGGGTAGGTGCATGACAGTGGTAGGCCTACCGTTATCCTTTTATTTGTTTCAATCACTGAACTTTCGAACAAAAATATCATTTATTATTTAAACCAGTATGAATATTCCTACCATACGTAGGCCTATACACATTACCAGGCTATCGAATAACGCCTACGCACATACACGCACACACACGTGGCGGAGTGGTAATCGGGAGAGTCGGGAGAATTCCCGGTGAGCCGTTAACGTTTCGGGGCTGTCGGGCTGATTACTGCGGGATAACTATATTGCATTGATAAAAGTTCCTTGTAGCGCCTTCCGGCAGCCTGAACTCTGCGCCCGCATCCTCTCACTCAGACGCGACAAACTGTCAACGTCGCAACCATGTCGATTTTGTCTAGAGGGGAGTAACTGAGCGGCCCCACCCGAAGTCGTAAAGCCCAGGTGGGCCTTGAACATTGTGTATGTCCAGTCTGACTGGACATACACAAAATACATCACATTAAAACTAGACACATGTGTTGATAGATAGATAGAAAGATAATTAAATATGTTCTATTATTTGCCTTGCGGAGCCTGCCTATCTTGTGCGCGTATGCAAATTATCCATGTGCGCCTAACCATCCAGAAAAATGTGGCATTTTTTTGTGATTTATGCGGCCAGAAATCCTTGATTAAGCAGCACGTTTTCTTAAAAAATGCGATGAAATATGCGGCATATTTATGCAATTTTATGCGATGAAATTGCGGGAACTTGCAAAAGATGCGGGAACTTGCGAAGAAATGCGGGAACTTGATTCCCCCAACACCCTGTTCTCACTAGGCTACTACCTTAATGTAAAGAGTCATTTCTTATTACTTTCTATGATAAACAAGCATACTACATCACAGAAAGTGCTGGGAATATTTACAATCTACAATTTACAATTTGACCTGACGAGCTGGCTGTCGCCTTGCATGGTTGACTCTGCTGCCGGTGTGTCAATGTGTGTATTAAACTATGTAAGTCGCTTTGGATAAAAGTGTCTGCTAAATGCCCTAATTATAAATTGGAATATTTAAGTTCTCATCTTGTTTTATGTGAGACCTTAAAACATGGCTCAAACTTACAAAACATTGGGTACAACAACTTCTGTAGCTTTTCAAAATGAATCTGCTACAACTTCTGTAAAAAAAAAAAAAAAAAAAAAAAAAAAAAAAATTTTTTCCTGTTTTACAGAGGAAGCTTTTCAAAAGTTTAACAAAAGAGTGCAATCTTACAACTGTAAAGTAGCATCAACTCCTTGAATGAAACTACATCAGTCCACTGTGAAAATGAAAACTAAGTGTGTAGCCTCTAACACTAGCCAATCATTCCTCATCCTCATCCTCCATCCCCTCTCCCTCAACGTCCATCTCTTTAACCATCCTTGCATGTTTGGCGGCAAAGTGGTTTTCCAGCGCCGACTTCCGCCTATGGTCCAACATGCAGTTGCACGGAGTGCAAAATAATTTGACTCCACTGTCGTGTAACAATCCGGGAAACTGCTTTGCACGGTCTTTTGCACTTATCTTTGTTGGCAAATGAGACCGCTTCATCTTGCCTTCGTCGCGGGGTTTGCGATGACGTTCACGTCGCGTAATTACGTCACTCCATAACATTCCCATGGCAACAGGGGGAAATGGCAGCTTTTTTCGCGGAAATGGGCAATTTATGCGGTGAAAGTGCGGCATATTTGAAAAAATGCGGCCCCCGCATGAATATGCGGACTTAGGCTGATTATGCGTTGAATTATGCGATCGCATAATCGCGTTTTTCTGGAGGGACTGAAGAAAGACGTTATGTTGAGAAGGCATACTAAAAACGGATAGCAAGCGAAAGCTAAACCAGACTGTATCAATCACATACTTTGGGTCCATTCTAACTTATGGTAAGAGGCTAGTCTTTAAATCTTTGCAGTGACTGAATGTTGATGATAAAACGGATTGTTTTGCATAAGATGAGTGTGTGCGACTGTGCGTCTGTCAGTGTTACACCGAATTCTGCGACCCACCGAAATGTGTGGCCGCAGATGGCTAAGAGCGGTGTCAGATGACCTGCTTATCATTTGTTAAAAAAGTCAACAAGGAGTCCATGTGCTGCTACGTCATATGACATTGACAGAAAGTTAGCCAAAACGCAAGACCTCGTTTAATCCTGAATGGACAAAAGAGCATGAATTTATAATGAGAAGTAGTCAAGACTCATTCCATGGCTTCTGCACACTTTGTCGATGCGATGTCGACGTAAGCAGTAAGGGGGAAAGCTGCAATTGAACGGCATGCGGGTACCGATAAACATAAAAGTAATAAACGTGCGGCAGGTACCTCTTCAATGAGGACATCTTTTCGTGAAGTTTCGTCGCCCCTGGATGACAAAATAACCGCTGCCGAGCTGTGCAAGGTGTACCATGCTGTAAAGCATCACCAGTCCTACAGAAGTGTAGACTGTGGCGTGAAAGTAGACCGAGAGAACTTCACCACTCCCTATTCGGTACAGTTACATACCGACTTCATAAAAGAAAACAACCTACCCTTTTCCGTGGCATCCGATGCCTCAAATAAAGGAACAACCAAGTGTTTTCCCATTGTGGTGAGGTATTTTCACTTTGAAGGCATCCAACATGTCCTGTTGGATTTTTATAGTGACAGCAACGAAACGTCTGAAGCCATAGCAAACCAGCTGCTGGCAAAACTTGAGATGTCTGCATATGCAGCAGACAATGCCAGTGTCACTTATGGCAAACATTCTGTGTATCAGAAGCTGAAACTGATCCAAAAAGAAAACTTTTTGGCCCATATTCTGCATAATGCAACCAGATATGCAGCAAGCAGCCTTGATGTTGATGTGAAAAATGCTGTGCTGAAGGTTTACAGCCATTTCAGCATATCAGCAAGCAGAACAGCACAATTGAAGGAATTCTGTGAGTTTGTGGAGGTGGAGAAATGCAACCTGCTGCGGCGTGTTGTCACCAGGTGGTTGTCCCTGCTGCCATCCATTGACAGAATCCTGAAATATTGGCAGGCCCTGACCAGCTACTTCCAGAGTGAGGGTGTGGGGGAATGTGCCAGAATTGTGCAGAGATGTTTTGGAGAGGAAAGAAATTAGGTGTCAGAGTCATATTTTCTGTTTCTCAGCCATGTTCTTAAGGTGTTCTCCGACACGATCGAAGCACTTGAGGCAAAATCCTTCAGCATTACATCGGTGTTTAAGGTAATGACTGAACTAAAACAAAAGCTGGAAAGAAGGATGAAGGACAGGTTCTTTGGGTTTACTGTCAACACCAAACTGAAGCAGCTGTATGGAGGTAGATTTGTGTCTTTATTATGCAATCAAAAATAATAGGTTTGAGAGCAAAACTTTCCACACTGCAATCAAAAAATAGATTTGAGAGCAAAACTATCGACACTGCCATCAAAAAATGTTTTATTGCAAGATAAATAAATGTGATAAAAAATTAATGGGAATCCAAAGGTTTTGTTTGCAAATCCAAAAGGTTTGTTTGCGAATCCAAAAGTTTTGTTTGCGAATCAAAAAGTTTTGCTTGCAAATCCAAAAGCTTTGCTTGCTGTTGAGCTGAATCTCGTGGGCGGGACCTACGCCGAAAGATGTAAGACACGTCTCTATTGGCCAGTCTCGATCGGAGTGACAGCTTGGCAACATACACAGTAACGAGAGAGGGAGTTTTGAAGTCCATGATGAGACAGAGCGGGAGTCGGGGGCTGAGAGGAAAGAAAATCAATGCGCAGGTATGTCTTCCATCATAGTAATAGCAAGAATGTTATGTTTGAACTGGTGCATGTAGATTGCTTATGTTTAACGATCTGTGGATGTTTTATTGGGTTAAAAAAAATACACATTATTTTGTCAGCCTGTAGCTGCTAGCTTAGCTCAATTACCTACTTATAGGTACGTTACGTGCCCAGGCTGCCTATTAGCCTGCATGACGTTGTGCAATTCATTAATACACAGGATCAGATGTTATAATCCCTTGTGCCAAAATCCAAGGAAAACACATATTCAGAAGCCCCTATCCAAACCAACCTTATAAGCACGCTGGCTACTGAGCTACCAACCAAAGGTGAAAAAAAAACACGAGACAACTAGCCCAATTAACAGCAGTAAATACAGCAGTAAGCAGTAAGCAGAATATCATTGGGGTTATCAAGTGGGCACCCTCTTTCACAGATGTTTCGTTTAAGTTAGGCCCACGACACCTCCTGAAGGCTTAACAATGAAACCAGCGTCCTGGATTCACCCCCCTCAATGCTGCCACCACATTGCCACATTTAATGCATCTAAACACTCTTTCCTGCATCGTACCCCTAGCCCTACCCCTAACCCTGACCACACAAACACGTTGGCATATTAGCTCACGTTAGCACAGCTGGCTTACCTCAGCTTGCACCCCAGGAAGTATGTTTTCTCCTTACCCACAGCCATTCACTTGCTCGTTCTGCTGCCACGGACATGTTACTAACCGCCTGCCTCAGACTTCGTCCACAAATACCCAGTTCAGTCAGCAAGCTAATAGCAGATCTAGCCACAAACCCCCGTGCACCGATTTCAATAGGCCTTAGTCGCGAACTCCAGCCTCTCTGTGCTGCCTCTTCAGCCATCTCAGCATACTTCGCTTTCTTGAGCTCATTAGCTACTTCAACTCTGTCTTCCCAAGGAACTGTAAGTTCAATAAAATAAACAATCTTCTCTAAGTCTGACCACAATAGCATATCTGGTCTTAGCCGAGTGCTAACAATGTGTGGAGGCACAAGAACCTGCTGAATAAGATCCGCCTTCAATTCCCAGGCTCCTCCATTACTTAGCTGCCCGACTCTGTGCCTGCCTCTAAATGGTCTAGCCTTTTCCCCCTGATGCACAAAGTTAATTTGCCTACCCTCTTTACTAGCGGCTGATGAATTAGCTTCTCCCCGTTTATCATCAACAGCCTCTGCCAAACATTTCAATACCTGGTTGTGACGCCACGTATACCGCCCCTGGGAGAGACTTACCTTGCACCCTGATAGGATATGGCGGAGGCTGCATACACAGGAACATAGTGTGCATGTCTCATCCTCACCATACCACTGATTTAAGTTCTGGGGAGATGGGAGCACATCATAAGTGGCACCTATCATAAATCTGATCCTGCTAGCCTCCATGCTCCATAGATCTCTCCACTTTATCTTCTTCTTCTCCACTCCCTCCCAATTCACCCACTGCCCTTGTTTTGCCTGTGATACTGCCTTAGTACATCTTACAATCTCCTCCTGCCTATGTATTTCCTCCACTAACATTTTTCTCCTTTCCCCTGCAGAAGCCTTACCCCACGAGGGTTTACCTACGTCCCTCCCTAAGCCCCCCCGCCCGTGCTGAACATGGCCCATAATATCTCTATGTCTAAGTGCCGATTGAGCTTGCTGGACCGCTTGTTTTGGTTTCCATTTCCTCCCTGCGTTAACTGTGGGTGCAACCCTCCTCACCACTGGGTCCTTGGACTGAGTAAGAGTCATCTCCAGTCTAACCTTAGCACATTTAAATTCTTCTGTCAGATTAGATATGGGCAACTCTACAATGCCCTTCCCATACAAGGCCACGCTGCTTAGGCAGCGTGGGACTCCGAGCCACTTTCTGACAAAAGAGTTGATCATTTTTTCCATCCTTTCTACCTTTGACAGAGGAACTTCATACACTGTCAATGGCCACATTAGCCGAGGCAATAAACCAAACTGCAGACACCACAACTTAAGCTTACCTGGCAGCCCTGACTTGTCTATCTTTGCAATACCTTGTCTAGTTTCCTGTCTCAATTCTTCAACCTGTGCCTTATCACTAAGGCTTGCATCATACCACCTTCCCAGACTCTTCACTGGCTTCTCCAGAACTGTAGGCATCACCTCTTCATTTATAGCAAACTTCTTATCAACTACCTTTCCTTTAACAATTGAGAGACTCCTAGACTTACTTGGCTTCACCTTCATTCTAGCCCATTGCAGATTGCTATTTAGCTTATCCAGCAACCTGCGGTTGCACGGAGCGGTTGACGTCATGGTTGTCATGTCATCCATAAAAGCCCTAATTGGGGGGAGACGTGGCTGCTAGCTTAGCTCAATTACCTAGTTATAGGTACGTTACGTGCCCAGGCTGCCTATTAGCCTGCATGACGTTGTGCATGTAGCTACTAGTTAACAGGACTATTTGTGTTCAACGATCTAACGTTAGTTTATGTTATATTTGTGATGTGCTGTATTATTTTATCAGCCTGTAGCCAGCTTAGTTAGCGTTAGTCACTTTCTCGTCTTAGGTGTCGCGCTAGCTGAGCTGTCTGGGTTTCCATCCACATGTTTTTAAGTGCGTTTTCAATGTTAATAATGGCGGCAGACGAAAACATCAGATCTGTGTGGAGCGACGAGGAGACCCTAACCTTCCTCAAATTAATACATGAAACAAACATCAATGTCATATTTTTATCGTGTTTTCTACATTGTTTTTCAACGTATTGAGGTTTGATTGGCGCTGCGCCACCTACTGCTTATCTCGATGAACAAACTTTTGGGCCACCAACCGAAATTACCCTTTGGGAATATGGCTTTATGGTTACTTAGCATGGGAATGGCAAGTATGGGAATGTTTAGTGACATGGTATTATCTGTGTTACTGCCTGGTGGTGAAAATGGCTAATAGCCTAGCTAATAATACTTTCCCTGTTTCCCAGAATGGAAAACCAACCTGGCAGATCACAGGCCCAGGTAGGATATTGGCTAATTTCTTCAAATTTATATTTGTTCATGGTGTTGTCATTTTGGGAAATAAGAGATCAAATATAACTTGTTTTCCAGTATTATCCTGTAGTATTGTACAGCTTGTGCTTTACCGGAATCAATTGTTAAAAACATTTATGCTATGCTCTGTATGAATGAATGATCTTTATTGTCAAAGTACAGGTACAGGTACAGGTAAATCGAAATTTGGGAGAGCTCCTGTGGTAGAAATTAGTGAGTATATTCTATGGTAAACCATGATTATTAATAGGTTTTATATTTTAAATAGTGGAAAGCATTGTGTTTGCAGAATCTGGATTCAGAACAGATGGTGCACAGGAATGTATAGGGAACTGGGGGGAAGCTAAGTTGGTCTCAAGCCTTTTCAGCCTTGGGTCAAGCTAAAGTTGACCTCAGCCTTTTCAGCTTTGGGTCATCTTGGCTAATGAGGTTGATCCATGCAGACCACAGAACTGGGCAGTTGATAACATGCTGTGACGAAGATTGACGGGCAGAAACCCTGTTGTGACTCCATTGTAAACAAAGAAATTCCTATACGTGTATAAGTGAGGCTGCAGCCCAATGTGGGGCCAGTGACTTTGCAAACCCACTCAGGCTGTTGTCGTTGTTGTTTTGCTGCACGATAAAGTCTTTTGTCAATTCTTGCTCCGGACCCCTCGTTTTCATTTTACTCTCTCTCTTGAATTAGTCTAAGTGTTTTATATCTTGGTTAATCTCCGACACTCCCCCCTGGTGAAAAAGAGGACAAGGAACATACATAAACAATATATACAGTATGATAAATAAAAAATAAATAAAACACTTGATAAATATCTAACTAAAACTAACACATCTAATATAAATCTAACTAGAAAAAAAATAAATAAATATTTAATATAATAATATAAATGAATAGATAAATAAATAGATTGTTCGAAGGGAATTGCACAGTTCCCCAGTAGCTGCCACATGTTATGTGTGTGTGCTAGTACAAGGTCAGGTGTTGGCAACGTTCAACGCCTGTATGGCCCTGGGGTAGAAACTAGATACAAGTCTGTTTGTCCGTGCAGCCATAGTCCTGAACCGCTTCCCTGAGCCCAGCAGCACAAAGTGTTCGTTACCCGGGTGGGTTGGATCCTTGGAGATCTTGGTAGCCTTCTTGAGGCAGCGGGTGTTGTACAGTTCCTCCAGAGAGGGGAGAGGGCAGCCGATGATCTTCTGGGCCGAGTTAACGACCCGCTGTAGTGCCTTCCTCTCTGCAGCTGTGCAACTGGAGAACCACACGCAGATACAGTAGGTGATGATGCTCTCAACTGAACAGCGGTAGAAGGTCACAAGCAACTCCTCCCTAAGGTGGTAGTTCCTGAGGACTCTCAGGAAATAGAGTCGCTGTTGTGCCTTCTTAATGATGGCTGTGGTGTTGGTCCTCCAGGACAGGTCCTCCTGGATGTGCACCCCCAGGAAGCAGAAGGCTGCGACCCTCTCCACGCAGCCACCGTCGATGAGCAGGGGCTGGATCGCAGTCTTCTTCCTCCTGAAGTCGATGATGACCTCCCGGGTTTTGAGCTGGTTCAGCAGCAGGTTATTAGCCTTGCACTGCTTGCTCAGCTGCTCCACCTCGTCCCGGAATGCAGTCTCATCTCCCCCCAAGATGCGGCCCACCACGGTGGTGTCGTCTGCATACTTTATGATGTCATTGCTGGGGTGAACGGGGATAAAGTCGTGAGTATAGAGGGAGTAGAGCAGGGGGCTCCACACGCAGCCCTGAGGGGACCCAGTGCTGACTCTGAGTGGAGGTGTTGGAGCCTACCCGCACCCTCTGGGGGCGGTCAGACAGGAAGTCCTTAATCCAGGTGCAGGTGTTGAGTGGTAGCCCCAGGTTTGTCAGTTTAAACACCAGCCTGTCCGGAAGTATGGTGTTGAACGCCGAGCTGAAGTCCACAAAGAGCATTCTGATGTAGCTACGCCTCTCCTCCAGGTGGGACAGGGTGGAGTGGAGAGCCGTCGCAATGGCGTCTCCTGTGGACCTGTTGGCTCGGTAGGCAAACTGGTGTGGGTCTAGTCTGGGCGGCATGGATGAGATGATGTGACTATGGACTAGCTTCTCAAAGCACTTGTATGATCACATTAAAATGTTATGCACCTTAATATAAGCAACCCATTGACTTGAATACCTGCACTTTGTTTGCTCTCAGTAGTTGCAGTTTCTTCGAGCTGGGGCAGCCTATATTGACGTTCCTGAGTGTGTGGTAGACAGTCTACAACAGCTGTCTGAAGTTATCAGCGCTTATCTCTCACAGAGTATTGTCCCTCCACTATTGGATGATGTAGCTGTGGTTGAATGGAGTGGGAGTGTGGGGCGACCCCGGCTAAACATAGAAAGTCAGACCCTCCTGAATCTACTCAGCACTGGGTTGCCACTGACTTCTTTGAGTGACCTCCATGGGATTTCAAGGTCAACTCTGTATAGACGGATGCAAGAGCATAACCTCTCTGTCAGAAAATGCTATTCTGACATATCAGATGATGTGCTAGATCTGAAAGTTAGGTCTATAAAGGCAAGAATGCCCCATGCTGGCTACAGGCTAGTGAAAGGATCGCTACAAGCAATGGGGCATCGGATTTCATGGAGAAGAGTAAAAGATGTAATTGCAGCGTGTGGATGGTGCAGGAATAATTGCCAGGATGGTCCAGCTGTCATGCATTGCAAGACGGACGTACTCTGTTCCCGCTCCCTTGTCTCTTGTCCACATCGACACAAACCACAAGTTGATAAGGTGTTATTTCTCCTACTGAACTATTTCTAATCATTGGTGATTTTATGTCACCCAATCGTAATATCAGTGCTGTATAAAAATTACCTCTTTGTTAGGTACAACATAGTCATTTTTGGAGCAATGGATGGCTTTTCAAGGACGGTAATGTTTTTTTTCTTTCTTTTTTCAATCCGTCATTCACTATTTATCTTGAGAACTACTACACAAGTGTCCCGCTTCGTTACAGATCTTTTACCTGGACACTGCTGGGAATAACAAAGCAGAGACGGCTTTTGGATTCTTCATGGATGGAGTTCGGAAAAATGGATGGCCATCAAGGCAAGCGCATTAAATTAGTGTTCAGATGAAAGATGACGATAAAATGTCAACACACATAATTTTAGAAATAAAATGCAATGAGTTATTTAAAAACAAACAAAATACCAATCCATGTTCCCAACAGCTGGGGTCACTGGTAGTGAATGTTTGATCACTTCTCTGCTTCAATTCAATGACATTTTGGGGCTTACCTGCACTCATTTACAGTTAATTCAGTGGCATAGAAGAGACCTGTTGTAATATTAAAGAAATAAGGGGAAATTATGCTTGTTTCTAACGCAGTAAAATATATTATTTTGTACCTTGTCTTTCTCTTTCTGAGTTCGAGCCGATCAAGGGGTTGAAAATGTAGACATCGCTAGATGCATGTTAACTGTGCGAGGAACAGCCCATGGCAGCTTTATTGCTGGAAAAAGCGTCCATAACCAGAGTAAAATAAACCAACCCCTCGGGTAAAAAGTACGAATGTTAATATTAAATCCCATCAGTTTCAAAATCGAATATGCCATGAAGTCATTTTGCAGTTCTAAATTGATTGTTGATTGTAATGACTGTTTTCAGGTGTTGCTGCTTTTTAATAGTGGACATTTTCAGGTTTTAATTCAGTGTAGTGAAAGCCTTACACGGTCTTGTCTCATCTGTATCCCCTCGCTCGTTTTTAGAGTGGAACGCCCATGGAGAGATGTGTGGAGTGTAACGTGTCAGTACTACGACGTGCTCCACAGTTTGGAGGAAGAGGGCTTTATTGACCTGTCCATTGCTGTCCACCTCTTCTGTGTGGGGTATGTCTTCATACCACGACTACGATTAGATTTGCAGCATTTTACGGAGAGCTGGAATCGTCACCCCTTGCGCACAGAGGGAAATCTGACACTGAATCAGCTATGGATGATCGGGATGCTGCAAGCACCTGTGTCAGAGCCAGACCTGGTAGAGGTATGTTTAAGGTCATATGAGACTAACCTGCAAAAAGGGTCGGATGGGGGAAGCAAAACTTAAATTAAAACACGGCATCCTAATGTAAACAGGGCATGAAGACTATTTGTGATCTCTGATCTGATATATGGGTGTAGAAGATGATCATTCTACTTTCCAGTAATCTGATGTCTGATGTATTGATGGCTTTTATTGTTCATTCCAGATCCAGCAAGCTGAGGAGCAACCCTCTCAGGAACAGCAAAGTGACAACACTGAGCATGGAGTTATTGTACCAGACATCCAATGCCCCCTGTCAGCTGAAAGACTTGCTGCACTACAGCACCAAGTGAACCCCACCACCGAGTCCTCATCCTTTGGTCGGGACATCTACTTGCATGCTCTTAGAACAGCTTTTGGACTCTAACATTCTGATATGCATGAATGCATATTTCCAACCCGCCATAATTACCTCAGATTCTAACAAAGTTTTTCACTTTCTCAACCAGCATTTATGTGAATTATACACAAATAAAGCCCAATTCGAGCACAAGTGTTTTGGTTTATCTAAATTTGACTTGCCTGTAATTAAAAACAGCATTATAAGGCAAAATTAAGAGATTTAGAAATTCACATATGTATTCATACAACTCAAATAGTTTAGTGCAATGTTTTTTTTTTTATTCAATCAGAACAGAACATTTGTCAAAATGTGTGCCATATTGTTTTGAACCACATTAATATACACTTCGCAATGACAATTGGACATAACATTGACATTATTTCAAACGCTAAGACATTATGTTTGGATTCTTAATGTCTGTTACAAACGCTTACTTAGAACAGGATTGAACCCAAACACGAGGTGATGTCATTGCAATGGGGAGTGGCAAGAACTGAACTAACAAGAGAATTAGATATGGATGGGAAAAGACTAGATGAACAAACTAAGTAGAACAGAGTAGACTAGAACAGAGTAGAGTTTACAAGCTACAGTCTGTCAAAGCTTGCACCATATTTAATGGCAGTTTGCAGGTTGGTTTTAAAGGAATCGTAATCTATCAGATGAGCTGTTGGAAGTGTAACTGTGTTGGTGCAAGCACTAACAATAGGATAACATACAGTGTGACCTGGCATGTGCTCTAGACAGTTGTGGTCAAATACTATCGCTGTCTTGAATTTCTGTCTCTCTGAGACAAGCAAATGCCTGAATGCTTGCCCAGTCATCCATTGCATCACCATGGGCACAGAGGGTGTCTCTCCTTCAACCTCATTTTCTGGTTGTGTGTCTTTGAAAGAAAAGGGGATGTTAGAATCAATGTCTTCTTCTGAAGTGACAAACTTTCAAAGCTTTTAAATATACCAACAAGGTAAGTGCAGAGCAATATTTTGTAATATATAAAACTCTCACGACAAAAATCACCAACAAAATCCTACACTGATGAGCACGTCATATCTATGGAACCAGTTCTTTTTTGCTGACAGTTCGATATCCACATCATGAAAATGTGTTGCGCTACTGCCGAGATACACTTTCTTTCAATGGTCACTTGAAAAAGTCGCAAAACTCCCTGTACCAGTGTACTTAGTAGCCAAGAAGACTTTTTGAAATCTGGATATCATATACGTAACTTTCAGGCATAAAATCCAGATTTCATACATCTATGACGTACATATCAGTGTAGGATCTCCTAAGCTATATCAAACTTTCTTAGGGGATCAGAACTTTTATGGAAGGTTTTACATACCCTCAATTTCAATGAGGAAATCTTGGAAGTATTCCAAGATTTTATGACTCCTTCACGTGTTTAGTCAAACCATGTGGGCTCATTTCTGGGGCCAGGTGTGAAAGAACATAATGCGAGTCCACCTGAGAACAAAAGAGAATTACAGCTCAACAGATCAAGACGGATCCAACATCACTCATACACAGGTACTGACAGTAACGATTTTACTGAGGGTGCAGGGGGTGCATTTGTACCCCCTTCTGTTGGGATGTAAATATTACTATTTTCAAATAAATGACAACAATTTAAATAAAACTTTTTTTACCTGTTTTAAACCCCTTAAATCGCCACTGGGTATTGATGATATGGAAATACTAGAGCTGTCAAGCGATTAAAATATTTAATCGTGATTAATCGCATTAATGTCATAGTTAACTCACGATTAATCGCGTTTAATCGCAAATTATTTTTCTATGCTAAATATCCCTTGATTTTTTTGTCCCATAATTCTTCTCATTTTAATTATCTTATCAACATGGTGAAGTGCATCGGCTTGCCTTGTGCAAATGATTTTTTATTGATAACAACATTGGCATATACTGATCAAAACAGGACGATACAAAAAAAGAGCCTATAGTGCAATTAAACGGATGTTTTGAACAAATGTCATTTGAACATAGCAGTCAGGCTACTGCTTCTATGTTTTGAGCCAAAGAAAAAAAAAAAAAAAAATTATTTGTATTTTTTTTAAATAAAGCAATTGCGTTAATCGGGCGATAATTATTTCAACGCCGTTAAAATTGGTTTGCGTTAACGCCGTTAATAACACGTTTAACTGACAGCTCTAGGAAATACCATTTAGCACTTGAGGAAAGGTTATGCCCAGGGTGCGATTTGCCGGTGGGGATGGTGGGAATTACACGTCCTACCCTCTGCTGAATTATTTTTTATCCTCGGTGGGGATAAAAATTATCCCCCCCACCCAAAGTATTTTCACCATTACATCGTAATAATTAACAACCAAAATACACAGCTGTCCGTGCCAACACGCTGACGCAACAGCTGTCCGTGCCAACACTGAGGTGGGCGTGGCACTGAGCGCACTGAGATCAATGAGGAAAGCCGACGGTGTGAACACAAAATGCATGAGGGAGGAATTTGAAAAATCTTCCACATTCAAGGGGGTCAGTGTGTCTCAGCCAGGTGATGGGGGGCTGCGCAAGGCAGAGGTGTTTCGCGAGCGATTTTTTGTCTCTCTGGCTGACAACATTGAGCGCAGGCTGGATGACAACGGGATCATCTCTGCCGCAGCCGCTCTAAATCCATCAAACTAGCCATCTGATGAAGACGAGCGCATCCTCTACGGCGATGAAAAACTTCTCGCCATACACAAAACTCTTGCTGTAGGGGCCGCAACCAGTCCCATACTCCTGAAGGAGTTCCAAGAGTTTAAATGTCACGGTGTCACAGGAGAGAGCATGCGCAAAGTTCTCACCGCTGTCTCCACGCTCCCAGTGTCCACAGCCGAGTGTGAAAGAGGTTAAAGCGCCATGAACCACATTCTTACAGATGGCAGAAACAGAATGAATGTGTCCACACTGCACAATCTGCTTTTCATCTCTGTAAATGCACCAGATGTTGCCTCCTTCCCGGCCCGCAGATTTGCAGAGATGTGGTTGAAGCAGGGTCACCACGCTGCTATCGATCCGCCAACAGGAAAGCAAAAAAAAGAGGCTGAAGTGCGTCATCAGAGCGGACTGTTTTCGTAGTCTGACCTATAGTCTACCCGATTAACCCATAAAAAAAAAAAAAAACGTCTTGACAGCACATTGTGGTATTTCATATTTTCTGTTGAACTGATATCGGGGAAAAAAATTTTTTTTTTTTATTTGGCACATTTAAAAACAATATTAGCTATGAGAAAATATTTCTGCAAATGCAGTGGTTAAGTTCGCGTTCAAAATAGGCCTACCGCCTACGTTATGAAGCGTAAGTGTAAGGTTTAGATACACAAGGTCACAAGATCAACTGTTTTCATAAGTTTTCACACTGTTGTGTGGTTATTTTTCCTGAATAAAATGTTTCTCAAAATTATCCCCCCCTCTGGTTTTTTCACAAATCGCACCCTGGTTATGCCATTAAATGGCAAAAATCAAGAAAATACCCAGAGCTGAATTACAACACACCTTGTCATCATCCCCATACGACAAAGAGATTGCGACACTCATTCTGCTTTATCTGCATGACCTTGATCAGGTTGTACACCTCAAGCTCTTCACGCATCTGTTGCAGCATTGGTGTGCGTTTTGTGGTCACATGCAGTACGATAGCCCTTTCAAAAGGAATATAATACATTTTATGACAGCCATTTAAAATTATGATGTCAACTGAAATTTAGCCATAACACTGATGTTTGCATGATATAATGATAAAACCCTTTCAAAGCCGTCAAAGATTTTGCAGCACAAAACCTTGATCGGCTTCAAATTTCCTGCTTAATGAATGAACATTACTGCATGGCTTAAATTACTATTGACCTTTACATAATTCATCCATAATGTAATATTACTCCTATAGTTAACAAACCTTAATATGCTTTCCTTATGGTCAATGTTGATTTGACCATTGTAGCTACAATCCAGGATTTCTTCAACGTAGAGGGACAGGTCAGATGCATCTTGAATCTAAAATAATGATTTAGAAGCAAAAATAATTAAGCTTTCATTTGTTATGCATTCACAACTTTTATTTTATACATCTACACTATCACACATCTCACACATTTACCATTATTGGTTTACAGCTATATCAGATACTTTTTTTAGTGAGGCTAGTCTGTCAGTCGCTTGATGTCAACAGGAAATAAGCTATTGCAAGAAACTAACTTATTGATGAATTGGAATTTAGTAAACCTTAGGATATATTGAGATACTGCCTAACACAGCTGCAACATCGTTTGCAAAGTTTTAAACTTGGATCACTTTACTTTGAACTTATTCTATGTACCATAAACATCAAAAGAGCGCAAACATTATGGAAAAATATTGGCCTCATTAAGATGGCTTGAAGCGATTTACCCAACGTACCGTTTTGATTAATGGTGACAACTCTGTGTCATGCACACCATCAGTTTTAAGGTTCCCAGTGACGAGGTAGTGGTAACACCACTCCTGCATAAACCGTGGTGCTGGTCTTCCTTGGGCAATGCTCACACCGAATATTTCACCCGCAACTCTGGATGAAAGACAACAAAGAAATTGGCAATTATAAGTACTAATATTGAGATAACACCCCAGCTAGAAGACTTATCTCAGGTGCTTACTTCAATTTATGCATTACCTCTATCATCTATTGTCACACATACACTGAAGGAGATTATACCTTTAAAATATGACAGAATATTTAAAATAGCTGGTACATTTCAAGCCCTGTTCTGAATGTTTTTCTAACAATTTGCCATGAACATGAAAGTTTGAAAGAAAAACAGATTGAGGCACTGACTTCCCCTCTAGGCAAACTGTAAAGGAACCCAAGTATCATTACATATTTTCACTCATGAAAGTATTGCAAAGGTGTCCATCAGATAATAACAATAATCAGTAATTATACGTTTTAGAAATAAGAATAACATACTTGAACAGTTCATTGTCCAAATCGTTGAGGGAATACTTGGGTACTTTGCCCTTCTCACTTTCGCCTTCAAATAGTCGCTTCTCGATCCCAGCAACCATCGCTACAGCCAAAAACAAATGATAAAACAGCATTAGACTAGCTGGGGGAAAACATCTAAAAAACAAGAATTTAGCCAAATTTTTCTCAAGCTCTGACCACTTTGATACTGTGTCCTGCAGAAGCCCACAGGCAGTTATTGTTCTCTTTTTGGGAAATGGATGGATGCAGCAAAAATACACCCAACAGCAGAGCTTTCGTTCCAGTTGTTTGACAATGGTATAGCAACTGTGAAAAATTTAATTTCAGCTATTCTACAACATACTCTACATATCTGCTAAATTAATGATGACAGCATACTCCTCACTGGACAGGAACTCTTTTTTTAGTGCTCCAGTGTCAACCCCTGGTTCTCCCAGGGAGGAGACTTTCAAAGGGTTCACTGGACCGCCATTCTTTCAACGCTTCCAGAGTTTAAGGCTACGTTTACACGATGACGGTCTGAACAGAAGACGCAAAAGTGGCGTTGCGTCTTAACTTTTTATTCCGCGATTAGACGAGCGCTTTCGGGAGGAAATCTGCGTGCATACGGTGACGCGAAAAAATGTGTGGAATTCAATTGGGTATGCATGCCAGGCGGCTAGGTGGTGCTGTGATACACTATCACACAACACCGCCATGTCTGAGCGCATGCGTAGAATCTTCCTTCTTCTCTTATCCGTGCCGCAAAAACCAAAAGATCCTTCTCTGTTCAGTAATCCTATCTGTACATATCCTGTACATTTCGTGGAAATACTCCTGTATGCTTGTTAGAGCTGCCAGAGCAGCTTGAAGGTCCGACGCATGGAAATAATCTGACATGTTTGTTTATTTCCTGGTTCTGGCACATGTATGTGACGTAAACGCGTACGCGACGTGAGCAGATCTGAGCAGTGTTTTGCGTCTTGGCAGTGTAGACGAAAAAACGCTACGGCTGAGTGTATTCAACTTTTCCACTCTGGAGGGTGGTTTCAGATTTATGCGTTTTCATGCCCCAAAAACGCTGTCACCCTCTAAACGAAAGGCACTTCCGATAAAATATTTCGTCGTTTTTACCCGCAAGCGTCCTCGTGTAAACGGGGCCTAAGACCTCTTTCAACCATACCGTCTCTGGCCACACAGATGTCAAAGGTCTTGCTACAATCTATCTGTTCCTTTACCCAATAAAGAACATTTTCCTCACTGTTGAAAGTTCTAAATTATTCAAATGAACTACACAATGCACTGTATTTTAACAAATTAATGAAATGTTACACGACCAGATTGGTTACCATGATATATGATCCAGATCGGAGCATATCTTGACTATGTCAAGCTGGCAAAGATCCTTTCCCATACTACTGTAAAAACAAAAGGAATACATTTATACTTGTCCTTTAAACATACAGTTCTAGATTATTTTCTATTACCTGACATCTGACCTGTGAGATAAATATAATTTTATGTTTGTGTAAAAATCCATCATAACCATGATGAGCACAGAGCCATCTTGGAACTGCCTAGGAATTCGAGCAACCCTATAAACAAAGATACATAATGCAAGTTGACCCACAGTCACCTTTCACCGCAGAAGCTTGCATGTAGTTCTATGTCTGACACTGGAAATGTTCTTGTGCATATTGGACATTGGACCTCACCTGCCTATATGCAGGCACATGGAAAATGAGAACAGAATTGTTAAACCTGCAGTGTGGAAGATTATGTCTGAGTCATAAGTAGGAGCGAATTTTCAAAATAAGCGGTGGATTCAAAACAAAGCTTTCCCCGCCCACTCCCTTCCCGCTCACTAAGTTCTAACTCATTTACATTCTTCTTCTTACAGAAAATGTAAGTGTATTTTAATGAAAATAAGTTAAACTAGGCAGCTTTAAGGCATAAATATCACGGGATAATTTTGAAGTGCAACAAAGACTGACAACTTTGTAAAGAACGTAGAATGTATCCGTTATGTTTATGACACATTGTTTGGCTGTTGCCCTCCATGCCATCCTCCTTTTTGACTCAGTTGCTGTACCTGCTGAAAGCAATGTTGCTCATTGGACCATGGTGCGTCTGTACAAGGTCCTAGGACTGGGTTAGGAGATGTTGCTTCTTCCAGGAACACCACATCTGCCTCCTGTACATTGATGCCATTTTACTGATAAGCTGAGGTTGGGGGTGGAGTTCATCACAACAGATAACCCTGAAGTTAGAACTGGAAGCTGGACTTTTACAGCTTTGATCCCACATGCATAAGTGACATAGGAAACAGTTTTACCTCAGTTTCCGAGTTTGATGTGTTGTTGCAGTGGTCAATGTGCAGAGCCAACATCTGCAATGGCATCACTGTCTTGCATTGTTTGCATGTTGCTGTTGGCATATGAGAAAATTCCGGTGCATCTGCTGGTAGTGGTGTTAAATCGAACTCATCTTGGAGGGGCACTATATATATAACAGCTGTTTTCCTCCACCTGAGGCTCTTTTGATGACAGAACCAGTGTATCCCTCTGCCTCTAATGCGATTGCAGACAGTTTTCTCCTTCCATTTCCGCCTTTTAAAGAAAGCAACGCAACAATTAATGGTGCATAACCCTAAAGCATAGTGCATTTATCTTTTCTCTATTCGATGAATAACTTGCTGTTGGGAAATGTCACTAGTGGTGACTTAAAGTGCACCTGCTGCTTTGAAAAGAAGCCATCTGTCTTGAAGATCATTCATCTTCGGATATGTTGTCCTTAGTGAACTGGATAACTAATGAAAATAGGAAAGAAAAAAAGTCAACAGCTTGAATTTAGACAGTATATCTCTATTGCCACACAATCAATACTGTTGATACACTTTGGGAACAAAATATGTGTGCTTAAGTTCATCAGACATCCCACCTCTGCATGCGTTAAGTCAGATGTGATAGACAACGCCCTCTTTCCCAGCCCTGCTTGCATGAGCTCCAGCTCGGCAGATATGGATGGGGTTGTGTCCGTTTTTGAACCAAGCAAGAAAAATGGTACTTCAAGTGGCTTCCACGTCTTCACAACATTTGCTGGTCTTCTAAAGGTTGACTTCGGTTTTTTCCATTGCGTTTGAAAAATCCAGGGAAGGATCTATAGGATTTTTAGAACAATCTTAATGTCACTAAGTTGCAGTCAGAACAGAAATCAGATTAAGAACAGAATTTGAATTGCTGAAGCAATATCATTACAATACCACTTTGTGACATAATGATAGCACTAGTGCTAACAGCAATGATTAGGTCATTCAATGTAATGAATTAATTCAATTTGCAAATCATATGAATATCTAGAAACTGTGTATGGTTATTTTTGGAAGAAACATGTTTGCAGGTGCCTTGAATCACAATGGCATATGGAAATGTTTCGCAACATTGTGTAACACCTGAACTGGCCCTTATGCTTTTCTACCTGGCCATCTCAAACGAAACAGTAGGTCTCTCCACACTCGTACTCTGACCCTGTCTACGATCTTCAGGAATTGCTCTGGTGAGCAAGGACATGAAATGCTGAGCAGCATCAGTTGCTGAACACTGGTCATACTGGAATGGGAGTTAAGGTGCGTAACATTGTAATGTGATCATACAGAGCATAGCATAAATGTTATTAACAATTGATTCCGGTAAAGCACAAGCTGTACAAAACTACAGGATAATACTGGAAAACAAGTCATATTTGATCTCTTATTTCCCACAATTACAACACCATGAACAAATATAAATTTGAAAAAATGTGCCAATACCCTACCTGGGCCTGTGATCTGCCAGGGTGGTTTTCCATTCTGGGAAACAGGGAAAGTATTATTAGCTAGGTGTTTAAGCCATTTTCACCACCACGCAGTAACACAGATAATACCATGTCACTACACATTCCCATACTTATGCTAAGGTTAATTTCGGTTGGTGGCTCAAATGTTGGTTCATCGAGATAAGCAGTAGGTGGCGCAGCACCAATCAAACCTCAAAACGTTGAAAAACAATGTAGAAAACACGATGAAAATATGACATTGATGTTTGTTTCATGTATTAATTTGAGGAAGGTTACAGTCTCCTCGTCGCTCCACACAGATCTGATGTTTTCGTCTGCCCCTGTCACGGCAAATTTGTACCGGGTGCCAAATTTGTACCGGGCACGTCATCCATACGTAATCCATTCCAAACCTGCCTGGCAACAGATGATCGCGTCGTCCGTTGCTTGGCAACGGACGATCGCGTCGAATGACGTGAAAGGTTCACGAACATCCGCGAACCTTCAAGCTCGTTCATTCGCACTTGTTCATTGACCGTGACAAGACCGATATCATTGACCGTGACAAGACAGATAACACTTACACTTACAAATTACATTTATTAGCGTTGCTAACTTTATATTCGTGTTGTATATTCAATTGTTTAATCGTATTTAGCTAGTTAACTGAGTGTTTAACGTGTAGTAAACTGATGAATTGAATTGTATTTTCTTGTATCTGTCATCTCAGATGTATGAAGCAGGTCGCTCTCTCACGGAGAAACGGCAGATCCGGAGGGATGCAAAAAAATTCACTCTTAAAGGTATTCTGTAATTAAATAAATAACATTTTATGCAGTCCATCTTAATTCATCTTCCATTTTCACAAATGAGTAGGCCCTGCAAAGGAAACTGAATTAAGTTATAAGCAATCTACAGCTGATGCAGTGCTGATGTATGTTCTCTCTGTTACGCCTCGTCCCGCTACACGGTCCACCTCTAGCGGCGGCAGGGCGTAACAGATTCCTCTTCCCTCAACCCACCTGTCGGCAATCTGCAATCTACGTTCCCTATTTCAGTCGGGGATCCCCAGTCTGCCGGCGCCAGTTCGTCATACACTTCCAGCAAGTTCGTATCGTCTTACCCGCTCTATTACCAAGTCCTGCTCGAATTCCCTGTCCCTCTAGTAATCCCATTTCCCCTTCTCTAGTTCTCCCGCTACCTGCCTGTCTACCCGCTACCGGACCTCCGCCTGCCTGACTACTCGATCCTCGCCTAGCCCCCACCTGCACGATCGCCCTCCCGGTTCCAGACCCCCCGCCTGCCTGACTGCCCGATCCTCGCCTAGCCCCCACCAGCACGATCGCCCTCCCGGTTCCAGACCCCCGCCTGCCTGACTACCCGTCGACCGTCTAGCCCGTGACCACCTGATTGCCAGCCCGTTACCAGACCCCCGCCTGCAGGGATGGACTGGGACAAAAATTTTGCCCGGGACTTTGGGATGGAGAGGCCTTTTATGAGACCGCGGGAATAGCCTGTGTAGAATTTTGCCACGGTGTAAAATAATAAAAACTAGTCCTTATCTGTGGATATGTGCATTGCAACTGCATGTCAATGTTGGGATTTGCATGTGTTTAGAATATTGTGAAGATCACTGGGAAATATTTTATAAGCAATCTTGTCCATGTACAAAATATTAGAAATTGCATGTGGCTAGAAAGGTAAATCAAGGCTTAAAATGATCTAAATAGTGCAAGATAGAATTATTTTAGTGGAATAAAATTGTCTGCTGGTTATTGCTTCACATAAATCACTAATGAAGCTTTTTTTTAACCAACGTTTGCATTGACAAATTAGAAAAATGGCTCCGTCAGTCTCTGGCCAGGTATATATTGAGGGGCTATGCAACATTTCAGAGTGATAGGTCAAGCCGTTTAGGAGAAAAATTAGGACACACACACAGACAGACAGACTTTCCTTAATTGATATAGGCCTAGTTGGATTTAAATAGTTAGAGTTAGCTAATCAATACTTCATTCACTGCCTCTTCCGTGGTCATTACAATATTATGAATAGTTCTCCGACGTCTCTGGTACTTCCATAATTAGTTTAAGTCATTATTATATTGCCAAACATGCTCGCTGCTGCGAGCATGCTGTGTCCTGTTCCCGCCTCACCATTGGTCTTGCTGACAGGGGCGTCGCTGTCAACCTTGGCTTTTCCACGGAAAAGGTCGGTTAATTTAGCACATTTGGCTGCGTCTTGCTCTAACATTTTTTTCCTTTTCAACCTCAACTTCGGAGCGCCACCCAATTCTTTTTCCTCTCCACCACCTTTTTTCCTTTTTGACATTTTCGTATTTCTGTGTAACTTCAGTGAGATCAACGAGAAGTAGGCTAAGTGACCCGGCCGTGTATCTGGCTGAGCCAATCAGAAATGACAGACCGCAGAGCAGTCCAAGTTGGGAGGGGCCGTTTGGCCGCTCTCTTTGGCCGCTCGCGTTGCCCCCATACACTGTGGGGGTGCTCCCCCCTCTTAATTGACAGTAATACATAGGCCCCGTTTCAAGTTCAGGCAAGAGCTCCGTTTCGCGCTGTAAGCAAATATCCGGCAGCAGGCCACCCCAAATCACAGCTTACTTAACTTTTTCATTTTTTTTTACATCTTTTACAACAAAAAAAATATATAAATATATAATAATAATAATAATTTAAAAAAAAAATGGAAAAGAATTACGGCCGGCCGGCTCGGCCTGAAATCGTCCGGCCGTTCGGGAAATCTCCCGAACCTCCCGATGGCCAGTCCGCCCCTGCCCGCCCGCCTGACTTCCCGAACGCTCTTCGAATAAATTCCTTTGCCTTTACCCTGTCTCCGCCTCCCTGCGTCCTGCTCTTGGGTCCCAGTTACCCGTACCGTAACAGTACGAACTGGCCAAGATGGACCCAGCAGACGCAGAGGCTTTCAGGGGAATGATCGCTCACCACTGGACTCTCCTGGGCCAACACGATCAGGCCCTGCAGGAGATCTCCACCGCCCTCCGTGAGTTGACCCACGCCGTCAGTTCTCGACCCTCCGTCGCCCCTGAACCTGCAGCCCCAGTTCCGGGTCCGTCGGCTTCTCCCCGGGAGCCGACCATTCCAGCCGCCCAACGTTACGGATGGGACCTAGGATCCTGTCGGTCGTTTTTAATTCAGTGTTCCCTAGTTTTTGAAATGCAGCCCCAGACCTACCCCACCGAGAGGTCAAGAATAGCGTATTTGATCGGTTCGCTGAGTGGCGAGGCTCTCGCGTGGGCAGCGGCGGTGTGGGAACGCAGGTCCGTGGTTTGCTACGACTACAGTTCCTTCACGGACGAGATGCGGAAGGTCTTCGATCATCCGGTCCGGGGCAGGGAGGCCTCCCAACGTCTCCTGCAGCTCCGCCAGGGATCCCGCAGCGTCGCCTCCTTCGCGGTCGAGTTCCGGACCCTCGCCGCAGAGAGCGGCTGGGACGAGGAAGCGCTCCAGGGGGTCTTCCAAAATGCGCTCAGCAGTGATCTGAAGGACCGTTTAGTCTCCTGGGAAGAACCCACGGGCTTAGATCATCTGATTTCCCTCGCGATACACATGGACAACCGTTTGCGCGAACGTCGCAGAGAGAGAAGCGCACACTCATTCGCCACGCCCCCCTTCGAGTCACCGGTCGCAACGCGGTCTCCCCTCCCGATTGCCGTTCCTCCTCGCCATGTGCGGACCCCCTCCCCCGAGCCGATGCAGATAGGACGCACACACCTTACGCCCGAGGAAAGGGAGCGTCGTATGCGATCGGGAGCCTGTTTTTATTGCGGAATTTCGGGTCATCTTATTTCCGTATGTCCCGCCCGCTCGGGAAAAGAACGGGCTCGTCAGTAACTCGGGGGTTACTGGCGAGTCGCTCTCGGAATCCCTCGGTCTCCCGCCCCCTCCTGGAAGCCGTCCTTTTGTGGCGAGACCAAACCCTCCCGCTCTCCATTCTCCTGGACTCTGGAGCCGATGATAGTTTCATCGATCTGGATTTAGTCAAGCGCCTGCAAATAGCCACCATTCCCCTCGATCTCCCGATCGAGACCCAGGCGCTGGACGGGAGGACCCTCACACGGGTGGAACGCCGCACCGTTCCTCTCAACCTGCTCGTGTCGGGGAATCACCACAAAACCATATCCCTCCTGGCGATTTCTAGCCCCTTTTCCCCGGTCGTTCTGGGCTACCCCTGGTTTTGAATTCACAACCCGCAGTCGACCCGCAATCGATTGGGGAACAGGACGCATCCTGTCATGGAGTACCCATTGCTTGTCTCAGTGCTTGCGGTCCGCTCAGGCTCCTCGGGCGACTGAGCTCGAGCCTGTATCCGAACCCCCTAACCTGTCCCTCGTCCCGGAGGAGTACCACGACCTGGGTTCCGTTTTTAGTAAGTCTCATGCCCTGTCCTTGCCCCCCCACCGCCCTTATGACTGCGCCATCGATCTCCTCCCCGGAACCCCCCTTCCAAGCAGCCGTTTGTTCAACCTCTCCCGTCCCGAACGTGAGTCAATGGAGGAGTACATCGGGGAATCCCTCGCCGCTGGAATCATCCAGCCTGGACGGTCCGTCGACTCCTGGATGTGCGGCGTCGTGGGCGGGGTCACCAGTACCTCGTAGATTGGGGTACGGTCCTGAGGAGCGCTCCTGGGTTCCCCGGAGCCACATCTTGGACCCATCTCTCATCCAGGACTTTCTCCAGGATCATCCCGCTGCGGTGGGGCGTCCGCCAAGAGGCGTCCGTCGAGGGGGGGGTACTGTTACGCCTCGTCCCGCTACTCGGTCCAACACCCACCTCTAGCGGCGGCAGGGCGTAACGGATTCCTCTTCCCTCAATCTGCAATCTACGTTCCCTATTTCAGTCGGGGATCCCCAGTCTGCCGGCCCAAGTTCGTCATACACTTCCAGCAAGTTCGTATCGTCTTACCCGCTCTATTACCAAGTCCTGCTCGAATTCCCTGTCCCTCTAGTAATCCCATTTCCCCTTCTCTAGTTCTCCCGCCACCTGCCTGTCTACCCGCTACCGGACCTCCGCCTGCCTGACTACCCGATCCTCACCTAGCCCCCACCAGCACGATCGCCCTCCCGGTTCCAGACCCCCGCCTGCCTGACTACCCGTCCACCGTCTAGCCCGTGACCACCTGATTGCCAGCCCGTTACCAGACCCCCGCCCGCCTGACTTCCCGAACGCTCTTCGAATAAATTCCTTTGCCTTTACCCTGTCTCCGCCTCCCTGCGTCCTGCACTTGGGTCCCAGCTACCCGTACCGTATTGCCGCTTTTCCACTGCATGGTACCAGCTCGACACGACTCGACTCGACTCGACTCAGCTCGCATTTTTTGCGTTTCCACCGCGATCTAGTACCTCAAGTGGCTGCTTTTTCTAGTACCGCCTCGCTCTAGGTTCCAAGCGGCTGAGCCGATACTAAAAGGTGACGTCGGCAGACGGCCGGCCACTGATTGGCCAGAGAGTGTGACGAAGTCACGAGAGCGACATGGCAACCATGCTGGTAACAGCCATAGCAGCGCCGCAGCCAACATATTCCACTTCTTCAACATGCCAGCTAATAATACGAACACGAATACCATCGCATCGATGTTCTCCATTGTTGTTATGTGGGTTCTGTCCATGTGTGGGTTACGTAGGTGTTGTTTGCGTCGCGTACAAAAATACGTCACGGCCCTTTCGCGCAGCCGACCCCGCCCACGTCCCGGAGGTACTATTTGCGGTGGAAAAGCACCCGCGCTGCTACCGAGTCGTGTCGTGTCGAGTTGTGTCGTGTCGAGCTACATGTGCGGTGGAAAAGCGGCAACACTCTCCCTCTTTCTCGGGAATTGTATGTACTACCTTGGGGAGAATGGCCTTTCAATGAGGGTGATCCTCACTGAGAAGGAGAAGGATGAGGTGCTGACAGAAGTCCATGCTGGCCACTTTGGAGTCAAGAGGATGCTGGACAAGATCAACCAACGCTTCTACTGGAAGGGAATTACCAGAGATGTTAAGGAATGGGCAAGTGATCAATTTGTTCAAGTTGTGTTTGATCCAGATCAGCTCTAATATTTCCTGTGATACGCTGAGGCACATGAGATTTAACACTAGGAACGCCGGGCCATTTTTACTTACTACTAGCGCCACAAGAGTGGTCAAATGACCCCTATGTCATTTGAATGAGAGAATAATTTCTAGTGATTGCCTTATATAAGTAATTGTTCATTCAAACTACTGTGACACGCAAAGAACATCACCTCTACTCTAGAGCATATTATTAAATCTGCTCCTTGTGTTGGAAAGGTGAAAACCAGTATGTCATGCCAGAGGTTTGAGCAAGTGAAAACGGAGGCACCAGAGTTGAAGCCCATCAAACCAAATTCACCATGGCATATGATTGGTGAGATATCTTGCTTTTGGGTTCTGTGAAATGGCTACAACCTCTCAAAGTCATAGTTTAATTTGTATTATTTTCTTAATGTACTGTATTGCCATTTCTACCTCTCTAACGTCATGGCCTGTGGGTATGTGTTTATTTCTGTCCCTACTCTAGGTGTTGACCTAATTGGACCATTCAAAGCCTCAAAGAATGGGAACCGCTTCTGTCTGACAGCAACTGACTTCTTCACCAAGTGGGTGGAGGCCAGGCCCATCAAGAACAAGACTGCAACTGCCACATCACAGGTGTGTAAATCATAGCAACATTTGCAGCGTAGCCACATATTGTGAATGCAGAATGTTGTTACAACTGACAGAAAGGTTTGGCGGGGGGATGGAGAATGATTTTAGCTTCTTTTGACAGGCTATGATGGACATTTTCTACACCCATGGGGCTCCTGAGGTCATCTTGACAGATGAGACCAGGGTCGTGAATTCTGGAACAAGGTGGAGTATTTACACATATAGATGTGTCATTTAACAGTGATTGATTAACACTGGCAAACAAGAAACCTAATAACTGTTGAATTCCTTAATTCAGGTAAACAAGTCTCTGTTTGAGGAGTTTGGTGTCAAGCACAGAATCACATCAGCATACCATCCTCAGGTATAGTGTATATTATGTATGGGATAATGTACAGTGAGACGGACATTATTGAGAAATTAACCCCAACAGGGTGATGCAGGACCCCGACTGGAATATGATCAGAACGGCATCCATAGCAAAAGTCTGTTAATCATAGCAGCGGTCTGCTATACAGAAATAACAGACCGTAGAATGCCCTAATTGACCAATCAGAATCGAATATTCAACAAAGCTGTGTAATAGCGTCCTGATGTAGGAGTCTTTATTTTCCCTCTCCCATCTGGAAAGTAAAGACTCCTACATCAGGACTCTCTTTGTGGATTACAGCTCCGCCTTCAATACAGTCATCCCCCACAAACTCACCGACAAACTGTCTACACTAGGTCTGCACCCCACCATCTGTGACTGGCTCCAGGACTTTCTGACTGGCAGGCCCCAATCTGTCAGGATTGGAAATAGGACTTCAGCCAGCATCATCACAAACATTGGCACGCCACAGGGCTGCGTGCTCAGCCCCATCCTCTACACCCTGTTCACTCATGACTGTGTCGCCTCCCACATAGACAACACCATCCTGAAGTTTGCGGACGACACCGCAGTGATAGGACGCATCACGGGCGGGGACGAAGCGGCCTACAGGAGGGAGGTGGCCAGTCTGGTGTCATGGTGTGAGGACAATAACAGTAGTATATAATACTACCCTGTTTGGACGATTTTTAAAATAAATTGTATAGAGAGGGTTCATTGTTGCCTGTATAGTGAAATGGAATGTGTGTATAGTGAATGGAATGTGTGTTATGACGCGTGTGTGTGTATGTGTTTTGGTGTGTGTGGGTGTGTGTGTCTCTGCGGCCTGTAGGGGGCGCAGGGAGGCGGGTGTATAGAGGGGATTCATTGTTGTCTGTATAGTGAATGGAATGTGTGTTATGACGCATGTGTGTGTGTGTGTGTATGTGTTTTGGTGTGTGTGGGTGTGTGTGTCTCGGCGGCCTGTAGGGGTCGCGGGGGAGGAGGGGTGTATAGGGGGGATCATTCTCGCCAGTATAATGAAAGGAATGTGATTAGAACATGTGCGTGCGTGTGGGTGTGTGTGTTGTTAATGTTTTTGTGTTTTGGTGTGTGTGTGTTTGTGGTGGGTGTGTTTTTTCGTAAGGGAGGGGTGGGTGTGGGTGTGTGTGTGTGTGTGTATTGTAATCAAGTTGTATCGAATATATTTTTCTATGAATCCTCTTAATAAGTCAAAGTCATGACGAGTGCATTATTTTGATAGGAAAAAAAAACACCATAATTATCCGTATAGCGACACATATAGGCCTACGGGATATATCCATATGTGGTAAATATGGGTTCACCAACGGTCCAGAGGGAAACGCGGGAAGATACGGGCGATAGTTCACATAGACGACTAGTTATTATGAACCTATTAACAACTATTCTATTAATTTCATCAAATAATTGTAGGTGTATTAACTTTGCTCATTCTCAACGGTATATGGCAAATGACCCCGCGGAGGACGGATGGGGTTGAATCCCTATTGGGTCTATGGGTCTGATCACTCAGGTGGGTGTGGGCTATGAAGGTATTATTGTAGCAAAAGTCTTTAGCACCTGTAACTGCAGAATTTGAATGCGTACACTAAAGTCACAGTAAATTTGAAGTCGTATATATTTATTTTGCATGTGTACTCTAAAGTCACAAATGTGTAACAGCACATTTGTAGTCGTAAATATTTTTTATACCATTGTAAACACAAAATAGGGTCTACGAGTACGCAAATCTGTGTTACAGGTGCACAAATCCTTTTGCTACAATTATTGCAGCGCAGTTGGTGCAAAACACATTCGCACACCCGTGTTTCATAATCGGAGAACATGCCCAAAAGGTGTGCATTCGTAAACCCAAATTTGAACTAATGCATCAGAAGTTGCACATCTGTGAACGCTATGTTAATTCAGCATTTTAATGAGCGAGCACAAATCCATTTTACAACTGCTCAAATCTGCTCCTGCAAGTCTCAGCTGTGGGTTTTTTTGCAGGTTGTTTTGCACCACGTCTAGGTGGTAAATGTGTAGCAAAAGAATTCGTATCCGTAGATGCCAGAGCGTCCGTGAACGGGACAAAATAGTCGCGCCCATAATTTCCTAATCCAATGAAAATCGCCGGCAGGGATGCATTTCTCAAATTACACTGGGACTATGAAGGTATTATTGTAGCAAAAGTCTTTAGCACCAGTAACTGCAGAATTTGAATGCGTACACTAAAGTCACAGTAAATTTGAAGTCGTATATATTTATTTTGCATGTGTACTCTAAAGTCACAAATGTGTAACAGTACATTTGTAGTCGTAAATATTTTTTTACACCATTGTAAACACAAAATAGGGTCTACGAATACACAAATCTGTGTTACAGGTGCACAAATCTTTTTGCTACAATTATTGCAGTGCAGTTGGTGCAAAACACATTCGCACACCCGTGTTTAATAATCTGAGAACATGCCCAAAAGGTGTGCATTCGTAAACCCAAATTTGAACTAATGCATCAGAAGTTGCACATCTGTGAAAAATGTCCTCATAAATAAAATGATAAAGAACCCTATGTTAATTCAGCATTTTATTGAGCGAGCACAAATTCGTTTTACAACTGCTCGAATCTGCTCCTGCAAGTCTCAGCTGTGGGGTTTTTTGCAGGTAGTTTTGCACCATGTCTAGGTGGTAAATGTGTAGCAAAAGTATTCGTATCCGCAGCCGTAGATGCCAGATTTCGTCCGTGGGCGGGACAAAATAGTTCCGCCCATAATTTCCTAATCGATGAAAATCGCCGGCAGGGATCCATTTCTCAAATTACACTGGGACCCACCGCGTGCCAGCCATCTTTCCGCGGGATACGTTTCTTTCTGGAGAAGTGAAGAGGGCGTCCGACTGAACAGAGGTGGGTATCCTACATTATGTTAAATGAAATGACTTTGTTCAAGTGAATTCCCCCCAAAGTATTGCATTAACATGCCGCAAATGTCCTTCAATGTATTTTAATGGTCGCCATAACATAAGTTCAGAAATGTCTTGGATGCTGCGCCGCCTGTGTGAAGTTGCCCAAAAAAAGATTAAAAAAATAGTTTGAATCGCCCAAATGATTCGAAAATGTTTTAAGCGCTGGTTTGAACCGGTAAAATTACAATTTGCTATGCGATTGCCAGATATATAGGCTACTCATGCTTGTCCATTGCGCACTTGACATAGCCTCGGGAGGGTCGCCGCTGCCGCATAGCCTTTGGTACTTTTGAATTGGTCTGAAATAATATGCCAGTTTGGCATGCAGCAATCCACCTTGACATGACCAGCGCGAGTTTATCTGAGAAGGCAACCTTATAGTCTGAAGATATGCTGACCAAATTAATACATTTTATTGTTCTTTTCTCTCCTTCTTTACATAGAGAATGGATCAAGCGTCAGGAAGTTCTCGTGTAAGTTCTTATTTTGAATGCATAATATACTTCTTGTGCAAGCAACAGGACTTAATAGAAATAGCATGTGTCTCAACAGCAATATAGTGGCTACGGTCTAGTTCAGGGATGGGCAACTGGTGGCCCGCGGGCCGCATGTGGCCCGCATCCTCACTCAGTCAGGCCCGCACATAATTAAAAAAAAAAAAAAAAGAATAATAATTGATCGAGTTACAGAAAACTCGGTCAAGAAAGATGAGAAGAATTCATAGAATTCGAAGGCAAACCCATGCGTCTAGTTTTCTTAGAAGCGATATCAGTCATTAAAGATTTCCACTTAAGTCGCCACTACAACTACTACAACTGCTTGTTGGGTTTGAGTTCATTGAGTTGTTGCACTTAATGTTGGGCCACTGTTTTTCAGTTTTTTGACTTCATTGAATGATGATGTATGTGAGCCACTGACCATTCATGTGGCTGTTTGAGCATGGAAAACATGAAATGAATGTATGTTGGTTCAATTAACATACCGTACATAGGTTCTGGATGATTTTTTAGGTAGTGGCCATCCCAAAAATGCACCAGAATACAGGAAATCTACCAAATTCAAAATTGTGTAGCTTCTCTCAGCTCACGTTTAGTTGATGTGTGCAGTCATGTGGCCCTCCGATGGTTATGATGAAAAATGTGGCCCTCTTTATCATGAAAGTTGCCCATCCCTGGTCTAGTTATACCCGTGCGTATGTCCTTTACCAACCCCACTCTCACTCTTTCTATATAGCCTGTGTTTGAAATTTCAAATAATGCTATTGTCCAAATGTACATGACTATCTAACCATATCTTTCAAAAAATAGCCTGAAGAACACACTATTGAGGCAGCAGGGAGGAATCTCTTGAGCTGCATCAGGAGCGAGAGGGCCTCACCAGCACCTCGTGCTGCCCCACAGGTTCCAACTCCTGTTGCCCCACAGGTTCCAGCTCCTGTTGCCCCACTGGCTCCTCAAGCTGTTCGGCAGACATCCCAGATGGCCTTGCAGAGGTAATTTCAATGCCTTGTCTTTTTATATCCAAATTTACAGTATAAGTGATAGCTTATTATTTAACCTGGGTCCTGCATTAATTTTACTGTCCTCTGTAGCTAATTTTGAACCTTTACTTGGTTCCGTTGACGGTGAAGTGGGACTTCGGTTGATTATGCGTTGAATTATGCGATCACATAATCACGTTTTTCTGGAGGGACTGTATATCAGATATAGAGACTATATGGTTCTTTCTATAAGTAGTCTGAGTTCTTGTAAAATGTATTATTAAATATATGCCAAATATCTGTCTATGGTTTACTTTAGAAATTTGCCTTTGGTTGCGGCGGGAAAAGGAACCGTAAAAAACAGTTCAACCACCACCGACATCTGTGAAATATATGGAGCTGCAAGTTTGTCTATTGGAAGGCAACAAAGAGCATGTACCCAAAGATGAAATCGTCCTCCTGCAGGCAGGTCTCGGCAGGAGGACTGTGAACATCTGTGAGAATGCCGACCATGAAGATGTAAGCTATTAGTTACTATTAATATCATTGACTTTTTTATTGGTCGGTCTGTCTGTCTGTCTGTCTGTCTGTCGCCAGATTGTCGTCCGTCCGTCCGTCCGTATAGATTCCATAACTTTGTATCCTATTTTTGGTGTGATTTCAAGCACTATGATTGGAAAAAAATGATTGTTTTAGTGGCTTTACAATGTCTACATGACAACTTTAATCTTCTACAGATCAGCAGAGCCCTTCAGGAGGAATACCCCAAAATGAGGGGACTATGTGGAGGGCGGCTTTTAAAAAAGGGTGCAGGTGAGATGATAATTTCGTTATGTAATTACCTACTGCTCTTCTCCTATGCTAGCTCCTCTGATACTAATATAATGCTCCATTGATGAGTGGTCATGGTCACCCCAACCAGCATTGAACCTGGGTTTCAAGTGTACCCAACATGACACTTGATCACATTGCCAGTGCGCCAGGCACAGTATGGTAGACAGACTGAATACTCAACTCTAGTGACGAGGCACTCCATACAATTGGACACTTCGAATCTTTCAACAGTCTAATGTACTGCTTTCACTGGTAAGGGTTATGATTTACAATGCTTCTGATTCATATCTTTCATATCGCCTGGCAAGAAATCCTTTATTCAAAGTGAAAGCACATGGCATGACACTGTCATGAACGTCAAATACACTTCATTAGTATTATGACTGTTGTCATTAAGTGTTATTTGTTTTTTGTTATCCATCAGTCATAAGTATTAATAAAGTGTATTAGAAGTTCATGAACGACGTCATGTCATAGTTAAGACGGTATCATGGCATCCTTATGTAGGTACCTTCAAGTGAAGTGTAACCAAATGTTTTATTGAAGTGTAATGTTTCTGGTAGTGAAGTTTGTGTTTCTGGAAACTAAAAGAAAATATATTTTTAAAGACATATTCTATACATTTTTTTGTTTTGGTTGCATCGCGGAATGTATGCTCTGGGATTACCTCGCATACATTTTGGAATTTTGTGTGAATTCGCAACTGTTGTCAGATGAGCATACTCCTGGTTTAAGGTTACTGTTGTGGCCAATGACTAATTATTTATTATTTTTCAAACATTCAGTTATACCGCCACAAATTCATAATTAGCTGCCTTGTACTATTCCTGTCCTGTACAATTTTTGCAGGCCCTCACGCTGCTGATTTTAACGTGTTTTTTTTGTGTTTAATTCAGAAACCAGTAATGTTCTTTTGTACCCTGTCAATCAGTTCCCCTTACAAAGTGGTTTGAATTCTAATCTATTAAATTGTATTCTATTTTGTCAAGGTGGCAGTGGCAAGAGAAAAATTACATCCCTACCCCAGGGGACACAGGGGTACACGGGGAAGATCCTAAAAACATCATCCAACAGCGGAAAGTATGTTTTGTATATAGTACCGCTCCAGGAGAGCCTGGATCTGAGACCTTTGGCACATACTGCTGTGGAATTCCATAAGATGCCAAAACACCCCTGCATGGCATGTAGGAGTGAGATTCCCCTTCCGCTCCTTCCACACCATATCAAATTATGCAATGTAAGTCTTTTTTTTTTGTGTTGTTTTTACACTTACATATGCCGCGTTACGCTATGGTGCAAAGTCCTTTTTACTTTTGTATTATTTCAGAAAGATGAGCCCGACCTTATTGATGACGATGACGAAGACGACGCCGAAGACACAGCAGCCGCCAAAGACGTTAATGATGACGTCATTGCCATGGTAAGCTTCCACTGATGTTTTAGTTTCATACGTAATAATACAATTCAGGAAAATAATACAAATCGTTGTTTGATTGCAATACATCAGCATTACTGGCAACATTACTTTGTTTAATCATATACTTATTTATGACCCTTTGTCTCTTAGCAATCATGTCCAATTTGTGGGCAGGACTTTGCTGTTGACTACTTGCCTACTCATGCAGCATGGTGTGATGAAAGGTATTGAAGGCTGGGGTACGAGAAATGTCATGATTCAGTGTATGGCTTTGCCCATGTAATTGTACATTTTACTGTATTTCTGTGTCGCTTTTTGGGTTGTTTATTGAGGTTCTATGTGGTTGCATGTTTCCTACAATTGATGTAACAATACAAGAAAATTTGGATGATAACAATATCATTGACATTCCACGTTTCTTGATACCTAATCGATATCCTAGCTTTTAGTGTCAAGTGTCATGTAGCTGTAAATTACATTGATTGAAATTGCCAGAAAAGATTTAGAGGATCCACGTAGCATCTGAAGTATTACATATAAACAAAACACGCTACCCACCGTATTTTAATGCTTTGAATACTTAGAAAAGCATAGCAATCTTTATGAATGTTGGTATTGGTACTTTTTTCCTTAGTATCGGGTCTTGTGACATCCCTAGAGTGCACATTTATTTATACTTTACCATTTATCTCTACATGATAACGCCAATGCCTTCATGCTCCACCCAGCCTCAACTCCAGGACAGAGCTGAAGGAGTGCAGGACAGAGCTGAAGGAGTGCAGGACAGAGCTGAAGGAGTGCAGGACAGACCTGAAGGAGTGGATGATGGTGGTGAGATACATTTTTCTACATTTTACAGTTTCAGTGAATATGATTTACCCCAATGTAGAAGTGCTATGAATCTATTTTTTTCTTCCATTGTCAGCCTGGAGGAACATTGCTGATGTTGGTATGGCGGCTGATCATTTCAGACAGGCACTTTTGGTGTCCAAAGAAGACGAGCAAAATTTAAAGGTCAAACTGGACATGGCCGAAGATGAGGTGGACAGAGAAGGCCAGATAATTAACTTTTACAAGACCCCAAACATTGACTGGGCAAGACCTTTTCATGCCAAATTACAAGGTACAGTCAGAATCAGAATGTGTTTTATTGTAATTGCATCTAAAATACACAAAATTGGAGCACTACATTGAAAACACATACTCACAATAAAAGCAGTCAAGGGTTGATATAGATAGAATTGAATGCCTTTAGAGACCTTTAGTTGCCGTAGACAGACAAAGTCATTTGTTGATATCTGAAAATTCCCCTACATTGTCAATGTTCCGCCCCATCCCAATGGCTAAAAACAGGGATAACAATAATGAACAATTGACCCATTTTGGTAAGCATGGCACACTGGTTTGGGCCAGACGTTTCAACATTGTAACACCCATCTCAAAAGCTCTGGGAGCTGAATGATCTGAGAATCACTCATGAAACGAGTGAAAAAGGGATAATTTACAGACTTTAGAAGAATGGAAGATGTGCATGGCCTGCAGGAAAGCTCACTTCTAATTACATTTGTTGCCAAGGACGAGGACTGTCCTATTTATAAAACTAATCCTTGTGTTTTCAGGGGATGTAGCTATTGGAGATGGGGTGGCAAGGCACTTCCTGAGCCTGGTCATCCACAAGCTCAAGCATGGCTTTGCTATCGATGTTGGTAAGTTCAAGGTTCTCTAGAAGAGTTTGCATTTGTTGGTATCTTGCGAGGATTTCATGGTTCAGTAATAATTGGTTTTAATGTGTAATGCATTAATTCATTTGAAATGTAATATCTTCCCCCATATTCTCTGCATGCCAAAGAGAACTTGTTTTTCTGGATTGACCCAATGATATATAAAAGTATCAGTAAACACTGGCCTTCTGTATGTTTTTTTTTCTTTAGGAAACTCATGTGGTGCCATGCTTTTTGAGGGCCAGTCGGATCACCTTGTCCCCTCTTCTTCAAAGATATTTATGCAAAATGACATGTTCATAATGGCTGGGCGGATGATAGGGCATGCCTTTCTTCATAGTGGCCCGCGCCTGACAGGCCTTAGCCCGGCGTGCTACATGTTTTGGCTGGTGGCACCCCACAAACGGCCACCATTGCCCTTGAAGACATTAATGACATTGATGTTCGAGAAACCATTGGACCAGTAAGTAAAGGGGAGTGCACAATGAATACATTGGTTTACTGTTGTCAGGTCTTTACTGTGCTGGCAAATGCCAGAGTGCTTGTCAATCTTATTTGAGATACACAGTGTGTTTGGAGAAGTCAACTGAACATCGAGGGACCAATTTGTAATACATTGATATAAAATGTTGCTGACTTCATACTTTTTCTGTCCAAGCTTTATGAAGTCTGTGAGAACAACAATGGGAACCTCACAACTCTATCTGTGGAGCAAAGGGATGCCATAAATAAACTCGCTGTGGAAATGGACTACTCCATTTTGAAAGAGACCAACCGCTGTTGGCTGCTGCATAATCTCCTTCAGGATGCAGTAAGTCCACATTTACAGCAATGTTGTACAGCACTGTATGTATGAACCTAATTTAGACTTGTGTATACATCTTCGGACACTGGTCTTTGATACGTTTGCAGTTGTCTGGAGTATAACACTATGTATACCACTATGTATCTTAAGTATCTGCACCAGCATAATCATGGTGTCCAAATAGTCTATCCACCAAGCAAACTGATATTTAAATCCAAATGGTTTTGTAGAGCTGGTCAAAGTTCACCCCCATATCCTCAAGCAGGTGTTGCGAAACGTGAATGCACATGCACAGTCGTTCCTAATGGAAAGATCATTATGGACAGCGATTCTAGGTTCAGCACAGATGGGCCGTACGGTGAAAATTAGAAAATTTACATCATCCGGGTAGTCCTTATCTGAGTGGATTACTTTTAAGGTTAGCCATTTATGTTACAGCAATCTGAACCAGTCTAGATTTAAAGTTCCTTTGACATGCTGATTTTTTTGGTGCTTTTACATAGGCCTTAGTGGTCCCCTAATACTGTATCTGAAGTCTCTTTGCATGCAAGGTTGGTGCGTGGTTGTAGAAGCATAACCGAATCTTAAGCCTTTCCAGGAACACCAAGATGGAAATGCCCCTATAACTTTTCAAATGTTTGCTAATGTAATATATTTTCCAGAGCCCAGCAGGATTTTCACGCTGTGCTGTATTGTATGTTGATATGAGCCTGGATTTGTTTCCACTATGAGTGCATTAGCAGTTCATCATGCAAAACATAACAGTGATTCTAAGTCAGATGTTCCTAAATGCAGTTAATGCTTCTGAATGACTGTTGAATATGTAGGGAAAATGTCTTAACCTACGGTTCCTCTCGTACTGAGCAGTATTAAAACATATCAGTTGGGTAAAAACAACCTGTCTCAGGACGGTCTAGGGTGAGGGTGCGTCATCCAAAAGCATTAAGCCTTCACAAACTCTTATCTTTTAAGGTTTTTGGACGGATTAAAGAACAGCTGAAGCAGATCAAGCAAGGTCTGAAAGAGACCTATGTTCTGGACTTGTTGGAGGCAAGACCTGATGCCATCACACAAGTGTTCCCATCCGAGGCCGAGGCTACCTGCAGTCCCGAGGTAATAACTCTTATTTTCCTACTCATATGTAATATTACAATTACTATTTCATTACGGATGTATTAAGTGCTAATAACAAAATCTAAACGGTAGTAAGTAATGCTCATTCTGTTTTCTTGGGTTGTTATAGGTTGTTCTAGACTTTATTCAGTGGCCTCAGGAAGATGATGGCCAGGAACCAAAAAAAATCAAAGAGTTCCTAATGCAATTCATCAGCACAGGTATGATTACAGCATGTTGATGTCGATGTTCTAACCACATTATAAAGTTAATGAAATGCCACACCAGGAGCCAAATCTGTAGAGTACTGTTAGTGGCATGTGTCATTAGCATACTGTCTCCTGCTACGCTGTCCAGTGTCCTGCAAGATAGTAGGTGAGTTGCATAACTGCACCAAAGACAGATGACTGAGAGGCGCCACATTTTTCACCCCTACTGTTTAGACGATATGTACAAGTCAGACCCCATTGAAGAAATTATGACTGGAATGATGCAATGAGTTATAAAGGAATTTGTGTTTTATTCTTCTGTTTTTAATATGCAGTCTCCCAGGACAAGCTTAAACAGCTCGTCAAGTTCTGGGTGGGCTGGGAGATCCCAATGACCGAAATGAAGGTGGAGGTGGTGGATAGCAACCATTATCCAAGGGCATCCACGTGCTTCCGCACACTCCGTCTGCCATCACACTACCAGACCTACGATGACTTCAGGCAAAGTCTAGAAATGTGCCTTGGCACCAGTGAGTTTGGATTCGGCTTAATTTAATGAGTCAGAAATACTCATTCAAGTGCTGTTGCACACATGTTAAAATGATTGTTCACTGTTATTGTCATTGTTATATTGCCAAAAACTACTGATTCCTGCGCTGTTGTGCACCTTTTTTTGTATTACACCAAATATATATCCCTTTCTAATGTGAAGTTTGTTTTATTTTGCATGGGTCATGTGCCCTCAGCGCCTGAGAGGCCAAAAAAGGCTCAGAGCCTTTTTAGAACATTAATAAATGTAAATTCCCATTGTCTCCTTCGCACATTCTTACTGAGTCCTGGCCGGTTACATACAGTAGTAGTGTATATATAGCCAAGTTATTTATTTATTGATGCTTTATAGTTTATTTGATGCTACTGCCGAATGGTGATTTTAATTTGAATATATTGTCCTAGAAACTGATAACATTGAGTGTTGAATAATCTCAGTTACTTGTGGTAGTTGTAGGCTGTATGTGTGCGACAGTGAGTGTGGTGGTGTTTAAAGGACGGGTGTGGAAGAGGCTAGGAGGTAATCATCACAGTATACCCACTTCAAAAAACTAGACTTCACCACTGGTCGGGGGTAATGATTAGCATACAGGCAAAGTCTTTTTGTGGAAGCAGTGACTCCAGCCGACGACAACATGTTGACCTGCCGTAAGTAGTTCTTAGACCGTTGCTATATTTCGGATATCATGACTATGACAGTGTGCATCTGTTGTCTATATCTGACTGATGAATAGTATCTCAATAGTGATATTCAGAGATGTCGATGAGGCCGTGAAACATCCAACCTCCGCTACGATCACGTATGTTTTTATTTCACAGCGTTTTACTCTATCACTCTATTATTATTACTATGTTTAGCATTGCTATCCCACTATAAACATTAGTAGTAGTTTAAGTGTATAGAAAAAACGGCAAAAACGAATTTCTGTTATGTGGTAGGTCTGTCTGATGCGGGGTCTCGGAATAAGCATTGAACAGCTGCTGGTGGTCTGAACAACGTGGGACTGGGGCCCGCAGTTGTAAGCTATTAAAACATGTATAAAGAATACATGTCTATTCTTTGTGTCTCATCACTATCACTACATAGAAAACCGGATGGGTTTCTTTGAGGGCAACGACTATGGCTGTGAATATTGATACAAGAGCAATGCGCACCCCGCTGTGCCATAACTTTACATTCTTCTGTATTGTATGTCTACAGTTTATGTTGTTAGGTGCAATGATCATGACAAGCGGCGTATTTAGGGGAGTTAGGAATAGAGTACAAGATTAATAGTCCTTGAATATTTCAAAGTTGCGATATGGGATCTATTGTGTGTGTGTGTGTGTGTGTGTGTGTGTGTGTGTGTGTGTGTGTGTGTGTGTGTGTGTGTGTGTGTGTGTGTGTGTTTGTGTGACATTGATTTACATGTACTCAAATAAGAATAACACATTCACAAAATATTGTATTTGTTGACAGTATATAGTGTAAGTTTGCAGTTGTTTGTGTATTTATTAAGGAATCAACTACGGTCTGCCGCTAAATCTGGCTGTCTCTCATACCAGAGGGGCACAGCCTCATAGGATAATGGATGGGAAAAAGGTAATATATGATGAACCGAAGGAAAAGGTACCGCATGACACAAGATAAAGGCCGAATCTCGATTCTTCCCCTTGCCCCTTTTGCTTTGTCTTTGTCTTTGTCTTAACCCTAGCACTTGCAAGTGTAAGGGACAAGGGCTGAGATCTTTCCCCTATGAAATGAGACGCCACTCGGTTTCGGGTACGTCATCATTCTGTCTGTGCTCATGACGTCATCAGGAATCTTACTCTGCCTGGCCCGCCCAGAGACGTTGGCCCGCCAATGAGACTCGACCGTGCGAGCGCCACGTGTGTGTGTGTGTGTGTGTGTGTGTGTGTGTGTGTGTGTGTGTGTGTGTGTGTGTGTGTGTGTGTGTGTGTGTGTGTGTGTGTGTGTGTGTGTGTGTGTGTGTGTGTGTGTGTGTGTGTGTGTGTGTGTGTGTGTGTGTGTGTGTGTGTGTGTGTGTGTGTGTGTGTGTGTGTGAATACACACACTGTAACGCAAGTGTTTCTTGTCGGTTCTTTGACGTGTCTTGTATTTCCACAACGAGACTGTCGTGGGGGTTATCTAAGCCATGGTTGAGAAGGAATTGGGGGAAAGGAACTTTGGTTTGACTCGCTGAAGTACATGAACTGCGACATGCCGCCGGTTGCCGCGAGGCACCATCGCCCGGCAGCGGGCAGCCGGCCGCAGGCAGCGCGCGGTTCAGTCGACTTCAGGTTGATGTGAAAGTGGAACCCGACAAAGTCGTTTGTGATTCATAATATCGTCTGGAGGCGCACACAATATGTTATATGATATAGATATCTATGTATTATATGATATTATTTAGATATAGAGCTCCAGGACTGTAACGCAAGTGTTGTACACTTCCTTGTTATTTGGATAACCGTTCTGCTGTTGGTGTGATGGCGCATAACACGTCGGACTCTCGTCTCTGGTATTTCTACAACGAGACTCGTATTGGGGGTTATCTCAGCCAAGGTTGAGAATGAATTGGGGGGAAGGAACTTTGGCTTTGACTCCCTCAAGAACATGAACCACGACAAGGAGGAGAAAGGGATCTTTGCCGGGCAGCGCTTATGCACCTCCGCCTCCGGCGGTGGTCCTTCAGCGGGGCTCAAGCGGGAGACATTCGCCGCCAACAATCCCTTTCTCCTCCATGTCGTGGTTCATTTTCTTGAGGGAGTCAAAGCCAAAGTTCGCGTTATCCAACGCGAGTAACGCGTTAAAACTACCGTTTGAAAGCTTCAGTTAAGACCTACAATACTATGCATCGTTCGTGTAGCACATTTCAGATCAAACCGAGTCATTATAAACATATAAAAAGTTGTGTAGATAGCTGTAAAATATTCCTCGCTTCAAGCAGCCATGTTCTTTTGAAAATTCCCGGTTTCGCTATGTGCTCTGGGATAGCCCTTGGAGGAGCAAGTGAGCTCTCAAATCATCTTAAAAATAAGGGGTACATAGCACTCTATTTTATCCCTTAATCTTGATCAAATTGGGTATTGAGACACCACTAGCTCTCACATGAACGCGCAACTTCAAGGGTAAGGGGGAAGATAAGGGGTAAGGGGAAGTATTGAGATTGAAGACTATGCTTAACAAGAATATAATAATCATTACCCTGCACCCATTTATTTTTTAACTGTAAGCTAACTATTTTCATACAATGCCATTGTTTTGGCACAAAGTATCTAATTTCACAGATCTGGTCTGGTGAATACTCTCTTCATTCCTGCGGAAGTTATTTTGAAAATGTTATTGCATTCAGACGTCATAATCCGTTTCTTCCATCACATTATGTTTCTTCCGTGGGCCAAAGAGCTGCACTGCCATCAATTTTCCTGCAGGTTCGGGAAGGAAGATCTGTATGATGTTGTATGCAATAAGGCGGGGACTATGTACGAATTACTTCAGACATGCGATAGGTTTAAAGAAAAGGCTTCCAAAAACCAAGGCAAAGATCTTGTTATTTTAACATCTCATAAAAGAGCTATTAGTATGCATTTTCCATGCCACAAAATGACCGAGATTGGCACTGAAACCCTCGTAATTATGTACATCAGTGCAGGAAGGAACCAGACAACCAGCACAAGCAGTAAGGACAAAAATGAATATGGAGAGATGGTCATATTTGACGTGAAAACAACTGGCGATACTAACATTCTTACTAAGGTTATGAGCAATTTGGGGCTGAGAAAGTTAGCGGATGAGGTTACAGTGTATGGCTACAAAGGTCAAACAGTGAGAGAAGTGCTGGAGCAAGATGGACGTTTTAGTGACGAGGTATTACAAAGCAATTATTATCTGCAGGACACAAAGAATGGTATACGTACGGAAATGTCCACCTATGCAGATTATCTAGATGGTAGATGTTTCAAGATAACAAGAGGTCACCTCTTAAAAACGCAGTGATAGTTGAACGTTCGTGTGTGGTTTAAAACATACTTAGGATCTTTCATGATAACGCCACACTGATTTATGGATATTAGCTATAAGGCTATCACCCGTAATGATAAAGAAGTGGTACGAGTTTTGTACAGATTATGTTTTGGTTCATTGTTTGTTTTTTATTGGTTTATTATTTGTATGCATTATATGTTGGTGTCATCGGTCTCTTTTGTAATGATGATTTGTATATTAATGTGTTAATAAAGAATGTCATATATCGTATGTTAAATGTTGAATGCTTAATGTTTTTTTTTTTGTTTTTTTGTCACAAAGTATCCATCCCATCAGAGGGGATGCAAGCAGGGTGGTAAACTGGATGTGGTACACACAATATGTTTGACCCTAGGCTTCAACAACCGTTCAGCATGGTAGTAGCAGCAGGACCATCAAACACCAGCAAAACCTACTTTGTCAAAACAGTTGTTGAAAATATGATAGTCTATTTTCAGAAAAGATTGACAATATTGCATATATTTATTCATTCTGGCCACCTATATGCCGAATAGGTTAAAATGAGATGCAGTAACGTTGTGGAAGGGATCCTTGATTCTCTGGGCGATGATTCAATCTTACCATCCAATACTAGATATCTGCTCATTATTGATGACTTGCTGAATGATGCTTGCAATGATTTAGAGGTTCAGCATGTTTTTTTTTACCAAATATGTACACCATCGTAACCTCAGTTGTATGTATCTGGTACAGAATTTATTTATGCAAGGTAAAACCAGCCAAACAATAAGCTCAAATACAAATTACAGGGTTTTGTTTAAGAATCCCCGTGACAAATTTCAGATTTGTTGATAGTCAGACAGATGTTTCTGTGTAAGACAAAGTATTTTCTAGACTCCTTTAACCAAGCTACTAGTATACCGCATGGATATCTGCGTGTAGACTTTGAAACCACGACCTCAGACAATATGAGAACAGCAATTTTATCAGACCGAAAAGTTGTCTACCCCCCAGTTAGCAAAGTGAATAGCCGTAGTCCATGATGTAGCGCATGAGCAGAAATCTAGGCATACCCAATCTAGGGGTATGGGGAGTGAGAGTTTGAGTCTGTGAACGTTAAAAGGAGTGTTTTATCTATGATATGAAACACTATAGTTATCCGTATAGTAACATGCCAAATGAGTATAGGGGGGAAAAGATGGGATGCATATACGATATATATTCGCTCATATATATTTATATTAAAGTGTGTAGTAGGTATGTAACCTATTTCGATGGCAGGCATTATGCATTATGGTGTAGGCCTATCTACCACCAGGACAGGCAACTGCTAACAGGATGTCTGACACCCCCGAGGTGGTCTGTGGTCAAGAGCTTTATATGGATTTACCGATTTTATATGGATCCCCCATTAGTTGATGCAGAAGACACCAACTATTCTTCCTGGGTCTACACATAACATATATCAAGACAAGATTCCACATTTCAACAAGATTTAAAATCATGCTCGTAACCTATAAATCCCTACATGGTTATGGCTTCTTTTTTTCTTTTCTGTTTTGAAATATTTAATTGATATGATTCCACTGCATAAGCCTTCTAGACCACTAAGATCTTCTGAGACCAATCTGTTAATTGGGAAACATGGGGAAAGCAGGATTTAGTTATTATACAACAAATAGCTGGAATAAACTCCCTGAGGATTTAAGACTTGACTCCAACTCAGACCACTTTTAAAACAAGGCTGAAGACTTTTATGTTTACTATAGGTTTCTGCTAAATCTTAAGTAAATTGCACTTTCTTTAAATAAAAGCCTTTTTTAACTTTACCTTTTATCTACTTTTCTTTCTAAAATGCTTTTTAGCTTTTTAGAAAGCTAAAAAGCGAGAGCAGAGAGAGCAGCAGAGAGAGGTCATGTTTCCCGAAGCTCCGCTAGGCATTGGAAAAAACTACTTAATTCATCATTTAGATCTACTTTATCTTATTTTATTTCATGATCATAATACCTAACAGTATATAGTTTGTTTTCGTCATCCTCCATCGCTCGATTCAACAATACATTTTGGCACTTTTTACTCCCGGATCAGACCGCAGAAAAAGCCTTGGACTTTCCTATCGCCAACATGCCTCTGTACTCGGATATCTCAGGCACGGAGACTGGGAAATGCACAGACTGCACCAAAATGCAACAGAGGGTGGCTTTAATTGAAACGAGACTAGCAGCATTAGAAAAATGCAAAGGACCCCTACAGGATACAGTGCCGATGGGTGAGTTTGCTGAGCTCACTCAGATACAGCAAGATGATCAAAGCTACACTGTATCCTTCCCGAAGCTGGACAAGAGAGAGACAGTTCCAGCTGCGTTTCACTGGCACAGAGTCGGTGCTAAGCCAAAACAACATACCAAAGTGAATCAACAAGATCACTCAACGCCAAATGCTAAACTACCCAAAGCTAAAGTTATCAGCCGGATTAGCCCGTCACTGAAATTAACCCTGCCACTGAAGAACCGGTTCCTGCCACTTCAAGAGTCCACGAACGAGCCTGCCACCCATGCACCCCTGAGCCCCGAGATGCGTCCGGACGGACAGTGCGGACAGAGACGGAAGATGAACCAGTCGCCATGGAGGCGAGCTGCGCATGCCTCGGCCACCTGTGCACCCCTGACCCCTGAAATGTGTCCGGACAGACGGTACGGACAGACATGGAACAACCAGTCGCCACGGAGGCGGGCTGCGCATGTGTCTGCCACCGTCCAACAAGGGCCCATCTCAGAGGAAGCAGATGAACCAGACACTCTGATTATAGGAGACTCAACCATCAAGGATATAACCGGTAAGAAGATCAAAACATGCATCTTCCCATATGGAATGGTTAGTGATATCAACCATAAACTAGCCAAAGTCATATTGGAGAACCCCAAAATCTCACAGATTATTGTGCATGCAGGATTTAATGATGTTCAAAGAGAACAGTCAGAACTTCTGAAGAGGGATTACACTGATCTATTGGATACACTGGACAAAATACAAATCAACTCATTCATCAGTGGACCCATACCATCAGTTGACAGGGGAATAAACAGATTCAGTCGTCTACTTGCACTGAATACATGGCTTTCCAGAGTCTGCAATGAAAGAGGAAGGGGCTTTATTGACAATTTCAACTTATTCTGGGGGCGCAAATATCTTTTCAGAGCAGATGGCCTACACCCAAACAGGTTAGGCTCAAAACTGTTGAGGGACAATCTTCTCTTCTCGCTTTACGCACAGGCCACAATCTTGCCATGGTCTGACGCACAGGCCGCAATCAGAGCACAGGTTGAGAAGAAGCGAGACTACAGCCTCCCCCACACATCTACTCTGCCACTATCTGACACACAGATAGCAGACAGCCCACAGACCTTGAAGAGAGACAACAGCCCGCCCGACGCCATCAACACTGTGCCTTCCCCAATCGCTGATGCTGGCTTGACGAGGAACGGCCACCCCCCTCCTCTGCATTACAGACCAAAGACCTTGAAGAGAGACAACAGCCTGCCCGACACCATGGACACCGTGCCCTCCCCCATCGCTGATGCTGGCTTGGCGAGGAACGGCCACCCCCCTCCTCATCTCTCCCATAGCCACAACAACTCCAGCTCCACTGTCTCCTCCCTTTGCGATTTTCCAGCTGAATTTAAGAAACAGGAATATGTAGGCATCAAACTTGCATCTGTGTCAATGATAGCATCGCCAGGTCATTCCCACAGGCTGATAACACCAAAGCGGAGGGCGCCCCAGCCCCCCGCCCCCTATACTGATAGTAGTCCTGAGTATTACTGAGACAAAAAAGGGTTCAGCCGTAGACAAAGTATAAAGGACGTTTCGCATAATCTGCTGAACCCAAGGTTGCCTATGTCAAAACATGGCAACTTTTGCATTCCTGCTATAACCACTAAGAGAGTAAACAAAGGGAAACGTAGACACACTGCTAACCTCACAAATCTCTTACATATTTCCTCCAAACCAAAAACAACCTTAAAGCCTATCAACAACACCATCAAGATGGGTCTACTTAATGTTAGGTCTCTTAATAACAAATCATTTTTAGTTAATGATTTTATTACCACCTCTAAACTGGATTTTATGTTTTTAACTGAAACATGGCTGGAACAAAATAACAGTGCAACCGTTCTGATAGAGACAGCTCCTCCCAACTATAACTTTTTTGATGCATGTAGATCTGGAAAAAGAGGTGGAGGGGTTGCTGTTATATTTAAAAATGATTTTCAGGGGAAACAGATGTTATTTGGTGATTTTCCATCATTCGAATACCTTTGTGCTGTATTGAAATGCTCCCCCAGAGTTCTCCTATTAATTATTTACAGGCCACCCACATACTCTGCAAATTTTTTCGATGAATTCACAGAATTATTGTCTAGCATCTCCACAGACTTTGACTGTCTAGTTATAACTGGTGACTTCAATTTTCATACTGATGATTTGAATGACAAGTGTGCAAAAAAACTTTTTACCATTTTGGACACATTTGAACTGTCCCAACATGTGAAAGAGACTACTCATTGTAAGGGCCACACTCTAGACCTGGTTATCACAAAGGGCCTCAATGTTTCTGATCTCTCTGTGACTGATCCTTCCTTGTCTGACCACTTTTGTGTTTTCTTTAATATATCGTTTATTCCCGACATACAGACAAAATCAAATACTGTCAAAAAACGGTATATCAATGAAGAATCGTATGTACTTTTTAGAAAGGCCATCTCCTTACTACCGCCTCTCAACCCATGTTCTGCTGATGATCTTGTAGAAAACTTTAATTTGAAAATTTTGAAAATCATGGATGTCATTGCACCTTATAAGGTTAAAACGATTTCTGGAAAGCAAAAGGCACCCTGGAGAAAAGCTGCCTCTGTAACAGCACAGAAAAAAGAATGCAGGAAGGTTGAACGCATCTGGCGTAAAACAAAACTTCAAATTCACCATGATATCTACAAAGAGAGCCTCCGTGCCTACAATTCTGACTTAAAAAGTGCTAGAGAAACATTTTTCTCCAATATCATTAAATCCAATAATAATAATGCAAAAACCCTATTTGCAACTGTTGACAGACTGACCAACCCCCCAACACAAATTCCACCTGATCTCCATTCCACGCAGAAATGCAATGAGTTTGCAGCTTTTTATACTGATAAAATTGAAGGCATCAGACGCGCCATCAATATCTCCACTTCAAACAAAAATGTTGGACTACCACCCTGTTCAGGCAAAAGTAACGTGGCAGGGATGGCATGCTTTAATGTTATTGACTCTAAAACTCTTGTGGAAACTGTTACACAACTAAAGCCATCCACCTGTTGCCTTGATTCTTTACCTACCAACCTCTTTAAGAATGTTTTTGACTGCCTAGCAATAGACATATTGCAGATAGTTAACAACTCTCTCCAGTCAGGCAACTTCCCAAAAGCCCTGAAAACTGCAGTTATTAAACCCCTTTTAAAAAAGCGGAGCCTAGATACCTCTATTATTAACAACTACAGACCAATATCAAATCTGCCCTTCATAAGTAAAATCATTGAGAAAGTTGTCCTCCAGCAACTTAATCACTTCCTGGCATCAACTGGTTGTTATGACACCTTCCAATCAGGATTTCGACCCCTGCACAGCACTGAGACCGCCCTCATTAAAGTTGTAAACGACATCCGTCTTAACACAGACTCTGGCAAAACCTCAATACTAATGCTACTAGACCTCAGTGCTGCATTCGACACTGTAGACCATACAATACTCTTGGACAGGTTAGAAAACTGGGTGGGGCTTTCAGGCACAGTCTTAAATTGGTTCAGATCCTACCTACAAAATAGGAACTACTTTGTTTCCATCGGCGACTTTGTATCAGAATCAACCAACGTGATGTGTGGAGTCCCACAAGGTTCGATCTTAGGGCCCTCTTTATTCAACATCTACATGCTCCCACTAGGGCAAATCATGCATAATAACAATATTGACCATCATTGCTATGCTGATGACACGCAAATCTATGTATCGCTATCACCAAATGACTATCGGCCCATAGATCTGCTGTGCCAGTGCATTGAGCAAGTGAAAGACTGGATGTGCCGAAATTTCCTTCAGCTAAATGAGGATAAAACAGAGATAATTGTATTTGGTGCTAAAACGGAAAGGCTTAAAGTAACCCAACACCTTCACTCTCTGTCCCTGAAAACCTCAATCAAAGCCAGAAACCTAGGGGTTATCATGGATTCTGATTTACATTTCGAAAGTCACATCAAATCAGTTACAAAATCTGCATATTATCACCTTAAAAATGTAGCAAGACTTAGAGGGCTCATGTCCACAGAAGACTTACAAAAACTTGTACATGCCTTTATCACTAGTAAGCTTGATTACTGCAATGGTCTCCTTACAGGTCTCCCAAAACAAACTCTAAGGAAGCTTCAGCTTGTTCAGAATGCTGCTGCTAGAGTATTAACAAAGACCAAAAAATTTGAACATATTACACCAATTCTTAAATCGTTACATTGGCTTCCTGTAGGTCAGAGAATTGATTTTAAAATCATGTTGCTAACCTATAAATCCCTACATGGTTTAGGCCCAAAATATTTAACTGATATGCTTCCACTACATAAGCCTTCTAGAACACTAAGATCTTCTGAGACCAATCTGTTAATTATCCCCCGAGTAAACACGAAACATGGGAAAGCAGGATTTAGTTACTATGCAACAAATAGCTGGAATAAACTCCCTGAGGATTTAAGACTTGCCCCAACTCTGAGCACCTTCAAAACAAGATTGAAGACTTTTATGTTTGCTTTAGCTTTCTGCTAAATCTTAAATACTTTAGCTTTAATTTTACTAAAATGCCTTTTTAACTCACTTTCAATTTTACTTACTAAAAAGCCTTTTTAACTTTCTATTTTACTCATTTCTTTGCATATGTTTTCTTTTCTTTTTTAATGTATAACAATGTTTATATGTGAAGCACTTTGAGTCTGCCTTGTGTATGAAAAGTGCTATATAAATAAAGTTGCCTTGCCTTGCCTTGCCTTTAGCTTTTACGTTCTATCTATTTTACTAAATTTATGCATATGTGTTATTTTCTAGTAATTAATTTTAGTGTATGACAATGTTTGTATGTGAAGCACTACTAGTACTACTAGTCTACTGTGTGTATGAAAAGTGCTACATATATATATATATATATATATATATATCTATATAAAGTTGCCTTGCCTTTCCTAAAATATAGTAATACATATTAGGATTCATTGCAAACAGCCAGGAGGTGTCGCTTCACTTGTTTTTGAAGATAGCATTGTTCTGGATTTTGAAATATGATATGGAAGGGCGTTCCATTCAACCATGGTGCTACATAGTACAGTGCGTTATTTTGAGTTTGTTTTGATTGATGGAATTGAGTAGTTACCACATGTCTGGTGGGGTATGTGTGCACATTAGAGCTAAGGGTGAGATTAGTAAACAGTTGGGGCTATCTAATGTATCAATGTTTTTTTCATGAAAGAAAGAAGTGATGCCATCAACCTCACGTAACCTATCAGCTAGGAGAGTTGCTCATGCATGTTTTATTTTATGGCTGCTCTCGGTGTGCATTTAAGGGTAAACCTTGCTGGTATGTTTTGTACCCATTGAAGATTCCCTAGAGTCATTTTTGTGGTACCTGACCAGACCACCGAACAATAATCTAGGTGTGACAGTACCAGGGTCTGTAGGCAGGGCCGGCTCCGACCAATTTGGTGACCTAGGCAAGATTTTTGCTGGCGCCCCCTACCCCTTTGGATCGCACAGTAAATTTGACTACCAATGTTCATACACTCAGAGAAACTGCAAAGCTTTGTCTTTGAGACTCTTTTATTTTAGATAGAAAATTAAACACACAATGAATCATAAATACAATATACTGTAAATAAGGTATGCAAAAAATACTGCAGACGTTAGAACTTTAAATAATTAAACACTTGAAAAACTATGTTACAAAGAAAATATTTACCGAAACCTGCCTTGAAATTCTACCGCTATTCCAACAAGTAACATCTGTCTACGTCTAGAACTGACCTCAATCTCACACCTCAACAGGCTCACCCCACCTTGCTAAAACCTCCCTCTTCTTGCCTTTCTTCCAGCAAACTCGTCAACAACATCATCATATGTCAGCTGGTTCGATACCACATGATTGATGCTTATGATGGCAAGACCACTTAGACGTCCTTGCACCATGGTAGCTTTGAGATATGTTTTAAAGTGTTTGAGCTTGGAGAAGCTTCGTTCGGCAGCAGCCACTGTGACAGGAAGAGTTGCAGAGATTTGCAAAGCAACCCACATATTAGGGTATATTTCTGTAAGCCTTCCATCATGCAGGAAGGTCATGAGGTCCATGTTTGACATCTTTTTGGAAGGGAAATGTGGAAAATTCAGCATTTCCGCAGCAAGTTGCCTCCCACCAATATCTGTCTGTCCATCATGGGTCAGTGCAGCACTCAGGTTTTCACAGTGCTGTAGCTGTTCTACTTTGGTCATGTTTGGAAAGTTCAGGAGGACTCCAAACTTGCCATTCACCTCTGCAATGTTCTGGAATCTCTCATTGAGGGAAGAGAGGGCTGTATCCACCACCACATTACAAAATGTGGTTTCCAATTTTCTTAGTGCATAATCGATAGGCTCTTCTGCAGACTCATTTCCAAAGTGCCTTTTTTTGTTGTTCTCAGGCGCTTCTGTTTAAGAACAGCTTCCACATTCATCTCCTCGCACATCTCCTTGGCAGCCGTCCGTGCATCAGAGAATCCTGTTATTCTGTAGTAGGTGAGAGAATCTGTAGTTTTCTTCAGCAGGTTGACAGCCACATCTAGCTGCATGGATGGTGACTGCAGCAGCGCACTGACATGCTGAGTCTTGTTGAGGATGTCGTACCATATGGCTGTGCAAATGCAGAAGCGGTAAGATCCAACCTCTTCAGCCAAGGACTGGGCTTCCACTCTTACCACAGGGTCTGCAGTAGTTTCCCTCACCTCCAGAAGAGCATCTCTGATTTGTCCAGCCTGGTATTTTACAGCCTCAATGCTCTTTTATTCCCATCTGGTGTCTGACCAGGATTTGAGGGTGGTGTTAACATGTTTCAGGAGGATAGCCCATCTATGGACGGAGGCTGAGAAAACTTTGTTAGATATCCAAAGTAGCCAACTGCATCTGGTGAGCTCTTTGCAGCATCAGCTACCGCCAGATTAAAAGTGTGGGCACCACAGGGGACAAAGAAAGCTCTCGAGTTCAGCTGAAGCAACCTAGCCTGGACACCTTTATTTTTTCCCTTCATGTTGGCTCCGTTGTCATAAGACTGTCCTCTGCAGTCTTCAAAGGGGATGTTAAGCTCCTCCAGCCTTCTGAGGATGAGAGTTGACAAACTTTCCCCTGTTGATGCCTCCGCCACAAGAAAGCCCATGAAATGTTCTTTAACTTGTGGTGTGTCTTCCAGTGAAACAATCCTAAGAATGACAGAGAGTTGCTCTTTGTGACTCAGATCTGGGGTGCAATCTAAAATAATGGAAAAATATTTGGATGCTTTGACCTTTTCCACAATTGTTTCCAGTATTTTTGAACTGATGCAGTCTATCAGTTCATTCTGTATTATTTTGCCCAGATAATGTGTGTCACTGCCAGCTCCACTTTTCATCCTACCAACATGCTGCTTCATCACAGGATCAAATTTTGCCATGAGTTCCACCTCTTTTAGAAAGTTGCCATTGACCGGTTTGTTTATGGTGTCTGTAGAGCCCCTGAAAGCAATGTTTCGTTCAGCTAAGGACGGAATTATTGCCACCAATTGAGAGAGAACATCACGCCATCTTTTTCTCTCAGCCTCAATAAGTGCCATCTCTTGCTTGTCTATGGTTAGCCCCTTTGCAAGACGCACCTCCAGATCCTTCCATGTTGCCATGTGGGCAGTGTGCTCCTGGCTGTCCTCGTGTACTTTGAGAAAATGGCTTGCATTTTTCCAGGCCTGTAGTCCTTTACTATTTAATTTGTAGTCTTTCCGAGAAAACAATTGGCAGCAGAAGCAGTGCAAGCTATCGTTCTTTTTTGAGTACATTAGCCAACTTCTTTTGATTTTTTCTCCATTGACTAAGATTCTTTTGAAATACTCATGCCGACACCTTCTCTCGTCTTTTTGTTTTGGAAATGTGTAAGTGCTTTTGATCGGATATGGTCCTCTGTGAACAAACTCTGTTCTGTCCTTCTCATTAAAAAGGGATGGCCAGTCAGCAGGGTCAATTGGTGAAGCCTTTCCTGATTCTTTGGGTGCTGAGTTGGATGGGAGAGGCACACTTGATGATGCTGCTTCTCTGGGAAGTGCTGTGGAGGAGGTTGAAGGAGCGCTTGATGCTGCTTCTCTGGGAGGTGCTGTGGAGGAGGTTGAAGGAGCGCTTGATGCTGCTTCTCTGGGAAGTGCTGTGGAGGAGGTTGAAGGAGCGATTGATGCTGCTTCTCTGGGAGGTGCTGTGGAGGAGGTTGAAGGAGCGCTTGATGCTGCTTCATCTCTGGGATGGCTAGTCAGCAGGGTCAATTGGTGAAGCCTTTCCTGATTCTTTGGGTGCTGAGTTGGATGGGAGAGGCACACTTGATGATGCTGCTTCTCTGGGAAGTGCTGTGGAGGAGGTTGAAGGAGCGCTTGAATCTGCTTCTCTGGGAGGTGCTGTGGAGGAGGTTGAAGGAGCGCTTGATGCTGCTTCTCTGGGAAGTGCTGTGGAGGAGGTTGAAGGAGCGATTGATGCTGCTTCTCTGGGAGGTGCTGTGGAGGAGGTTGAAGGAGCGCTTGATGCTGCTTCATCTCTGGGATGGCTAGTCAGCAGGGTCAATTGGTGAAGCCTTTCCTGATTCTTTGTGTGCTGAGTTGGATGGGAGAGGCACACTTGATGATGCTGCTTCTCTGGGAGGTGCTGTGGAGGAGGTTGAAGGAGCGCTTGATGCTGCTTCTCTGGGAGGTGCTGTGGAGGAGGCTGAAGGAGCGCTTGATGCTGCTTCTCTGGGAGGTGCTGTGGAGGAGGTTGAAGGAGCGCTTGATGCTGCTTCTCTGGGAGGTGCTGTGGAGGAGGTTGAAGGAGCGCTTGATGCTGCTTCTCTGGGAGGTGCTGTGGAGGAGGCTGAAGGAGCGCTTGATGCTGCTTCTCTGGGAGGTGTTGTGGAGGAGGTTGAAGGAGCGCTTGATGCTGCTTCTCTGGGAGGTGCTGTGGAGGAGGTTGAAGGAGCGATTGATGCTGCTTCTCTGGGAGGTGCTGTGGAGGAGGTTGAAGGAGCGATTGATGCTGCTTCTCTGGGAGGTGCTGTGGAGGAGGTTGAAGGAGCGCTTCATAGCTGCCACAAAAAAATTCAAAAGTGCATCTGGAGAGAGAAGAGTATATGTGACTATTGGGTGTATCATTCGAATCAAATAAAATATGGAAAAATTACAATAAAAATATTAGAAAATTAAGAAATGCATGATGTTTGCTAAAGGCAGTCATAAGCATAATAATAGATATGAGTTCAGATTCAAATTATTGTAAATACAATTTAATGTAGTATGAATCTTTAACTCGAAATGTTGATAGTAAAGTTGAAACATCATATCGACTTTAATCTCGACGTGTCCAATTTCCGTTTCTCTGTCAGCACGCAGACGCTCCGGGCATCCTCCCAAGCGTGCAGCGGATGACACGAAGTAGTCATCCGCTGTAGTAGTGCGGCATTGCCATCAGTGGTTGCATTGGCGGTTTGGGAGGATGCCCGGAGCGTCTGCGTGCTGACAGAGGACCGAAAAATGGACACGTCGAGATTAAAGTCGATATGATGTTTCAACTTTATTCTCGACATTTCGAGTTTAATGTCGACATGTTGACTTTAAAGTCGACGTGTCGATTTTATTCCGTCTTTCCCTGGGCGCCAGCGGGTTTAGCTTTCTTTGACATTGTGATGTACAAAACAGGTAGCTTTGATATGCAAATAGGTAGGGGGGGGGCGGAGGAAATGGAAACTAGGGCGCTCTTTTATTTTGCATGTTATTTTATGTTGTCTAATTTTTATTTCGACATAACTACTGGTATTAAGAAATATAAACATTGAAGTTAAAGTTAGATGAATACAGTATTAAAAAAAAAAAAAAAAAAGAAGAAGAAGAAAAAAAAGAAGAAGAAAATCTCATATTTTCGGCGCCCCCGGCGGATGGATGCGCCCGTAGCATTCGCCTTTACTGCCTATACCCAGAGCCGGGCCTGGGTATTGTAACTATGACGCAAAAGGAGGGGAATTGTATTGAGCACGCGTGCGAGCGACACCCAGCTGGCCGATATCTCTAACCCGCAAGTCTGGACTACCGGATGTTTCTGCCCTTGTTTGCTTCCGGACCTGTTTAAATACCTAGTAGGCGTGGCCTATGTGACGTATTAGCCTCGGCTTCCCCACCTATATGGAAGCATATATGTTGCAAAATTCAAATGGCAATGCAATTTGCAATTACATTATGCAATTGACAATTCATTATGCAATTTTATGATGTAATTTGTAAATACGTTATTCAAAGTGTATTTTAATATGCAAAGTTACAATGCAATCCTCAATTAAATTTGCAAAAGTTATAACAATAAAAATAGAACAACATTTTGTCAAATTCTCTGAGTTCCTTTATTCAAATTGAAAAGCTATAGCGTCCGTCCCCGTGATTGCAATCCACTTCGCCACGCTCCGTATGTTGCGATATTCAAATGACATTTCAATCCGCAAAACGAACGCTTTGCAAAAGATTTGGCAAAACGTTTTGCAAAACGTTTTCCAAAACGGAATCCAAAATGTTTTCCAAAAAGTCAATATGCAAAGTGGCAAACGTATCAGCCAATCAGCGTCTGGGCGGGAACTACGTCACTTGCTCGTAATTTCCTTGTTCACGTTCGTATGTGTCATGCATTGTTTTTGTATTGAACATGAATTGTTTGTTGTATTGAACATATATTGTTTGTTGTATTGAACATGTATTGTTTGGTTTCTTCAATTACACCTCTAGTCAAGCAAACCAATATTTTATTATAAACCTTATTATTTTATTAGCTAAATGGCATATTCATAAATGTAAATACTCGAATCAGAAACCGCTTTTTGTTGTGTTTGAGAATGAAACCAGGCAATGGGAATGGGACAGCTATTAAAACACTTAGTGTGTGTGCTCTTTATAATATTTTTATTTAATTTAATGCTGCATTTTGTATTTTAGTGTCTGTATTTTGCATGTCTGCCATTTCTGTACCCCCTGGCTGTTGTTGTATTGCTAATTTTCAATCAAATGTATTTAAAAAAACAACAACGTTCGTATGTGTCAGGGCCCCGTTTCCCGAAAGCATCTTTAGCCTAAGTGGATCGCAGAGTGGGTCGTAAGAGCATCGTACAGTTTTCACACCGTTTCCCGAAAGCATCTTTGGTAACGAACGTCTTAAAAACGCTCACGAGTCACGAGTAGCTAACGAGTGCTCCAGGGTACTCGTAGGACGCTAAGAGCCTCGTTAGCCTACTATAGCCTCAGTGGCGAAGCCAGCGGACATTCCTAGTATTGGATGCGTTTTATTATAACTCATTGGTAATGGTGTATCACGTGCGTCTGAGCCTAATGTGGGCCATTATGTTCTTAGTTTGAGAGAGACAGTCCAGGAAATGTTTGAGCAGGCAGGGCACTTAAAATGTGTGAGAGAAAGTGGGGGGGATTTGTGCAGACTGACATAGGCTACTCGTAAAACGTAGCATAAAATAATGTAAAAAAAAAAAAAAATTATAAAAAGAAATATTATATTTTTTTATAAAAAACAAGCAAAGGAGCAGGCAAAAGGCTGGGATATGGTGGGGACTGGTCACGTTGACGGGAATGTTTAGTGACATGTGGGAGGGTGGAGGGGGTTAAAAAAAAGTCTCAATCACTCTTCGACGTGCATGAAAACCAGCCGCGTAGTTATGAGGGAGGCCGTCCTCACACCGATCTTCCTCGTCGTCATCGTCCTCAATGTCCTCCGGTTCAACCAAAGCTACCCCAGCCTTAGCTGCAATGTTGTGCAACATAGCTGTCACACATATCACAGCGCATGACTTGGCCGGCGAAAACTGGAGCCCTCCGCTGGATTTGTGAAGGCATCTAAAGCGCAACTTCCACCTCCCGATCATGCGCTCAGGATTAGGACTGCTATATATGTCGGCCTAGGCTTAATCAATTGTGTTTTAATATCTTTAGCATTCATATTATTGCAATCTATTCTTTTCGTAGGCTACTCTGCGGTTGGCCTTGATGGGGAGATATTTTAACCCTTTTTAACCCCATTTTCCTCCGACATTCCTGCGTCTCCCCCTGCGTCATAGCCCGTTTCAGCACCATGTCAGTGGACAGGTACAATCCTAAGATCGTCTTGAGTGCAGCGAATGCGCGTTCACGTTAAGAGGAGTTTCGGGAAACGCTCCAAAGAAATTATCGATGGTTCGAAAGCTCCCTCTTTCGAACCAAACGGGGCCCAGGTCAATGGTCACCAATGGAGTAGATTATTTATACGCTCCGAAGTTTGGCCGATGATCTGGAGAACAATCGTGTCGAAGACACAGATGCAGTTGATAGAGGGCGTGTTCAGGGAGATAGGATAGACGACTTATCCTCACTGGTACGTTTTGACGCCAGTGTGGTAAACAGAGACCCACCGTGGAGATACCCTTGGAGGCAATAGGAAGTGACGTAAATCCCGCCCATACGCTGATTGGCTGATACGTTTGCCACTTTGCATATTGACTTTTTGGAAAACGTTTTGGATTACGTTTTGGAAAACGTTTTGCAAAACGTTTTGCCAAATCTTTTGCAAAGCGTTTTGCGGATTGAAATGTCAATTGAATATCGCAACACACGGAGCGTGGCGAAGTGGATTGCAATCACGGGGACGCTATAGCTTTTCAATTTGAATAAAGGAACTCAAAGAATTTGACAAAATGTTATTCTATTTTTATTGTTATAACTTTTGCAAATTTAATTGAGGATTGCATTGTAACTTTGCATATTAAAATACACTTTGAATAACGTATTAACAAATTACATTATAAAATTGGATAATGAATTTTCAATTGCATAATGTAATGACATATTGAATTGCAAATTGCATTGCCATTTGAATTTTGCTACATTTATGCTTCCATACACCTATCTAAAGGTGCTGCCTTCGGTGGATGGAGTAGCTATTGCAGTCTTCAGTTAGGTCCTGCCATAGGCGTCGATTACGGGGGGGACGGGGGGGACATGTCCCCCCCACTATTTGAAATACGAATTTTGTCCCCACCAGTTTTAAAAATGTGCAAACCAATTGTGATTGAAAAAATCCCCACATACTCAACCAAAATCGTCGAGTCTAAAATCATGCGATAGGCGCGCACGAAGACATCATTTATTAGATAGGCCTAACTAATAAACCGTTGGAACACACAAGAACGGAACCCATAGCAACGCCGGTAAACAAACCCCGACTCCCGAGAAGCCCAATCCCTATGAGCTCCCCGCGCTACGGCCATCCGGAGGCACACAGAGCTTTTGGCCGTGATATTATCTATACAATTATATTATATTATACACTACTATTATATATAGAGCTCCGAGAGTCGCAAACGGCAACAATCACTTTCTCCTCCATGCTGCAGTACACCCCGGACTGCACTGCGCTGAGTTTGACGGTTGAATGCTGATTGGCTGTTACGTTACACATGTCACTCAGTGGCCACGCTGTTGAACGCTGATTGGCTGTCATCACGTGAAATTCGTGTCAAAGTTGAAATTTGTCGCGCCACAAATCCTTGTGAACGCGCTCGCCTGTGCACGGCGAAATACGCGTCTATACGTTCACTTTGTATGGGATCTTGTCGTCCCGTTGCGTTTGGTGTGAACGCACTGGAGAAGTTTCAAGACAGACAGCCAAAATTGACATTTTTATTCAGAAAATAGCCAGTCCTTTTGCTTCCTATAAAAAGCATGTTTGTGACACTGGATATCGATATGGATACGTCATCTAGCCTGCATGTGGAGGGCCACATAAGGTAAGAAATTGGTTTACATAAACTTTGCTGCTGGTTCTGTTTGCTCGTGAATCGTGATGACCTGGCCAAAGGTTACCCACGGTCCTAAGCGATTGTGATCTGATTCTGGTTGGTGCTCCAGTTAGTATGCATTGTATATATAGATTGCAGCTAGTAGCAGCTACACACGGTGCGATTGCTATGCCAATGTGGTTATAGTTGGTTTTGTCTGATTGAGATATGTGACGACTTGGAGCCTGGTAGGCCTATCCTGACATAAATATGTTCTCGCATAACCTGTGTGATTATCCTAAACTGAAGGGGATTTTATTTGCGGACAATTTTCTTATGATGTTGTAACGAGTGAAGTCTACAATGGTCCTTCGCAAGTGTTTACTGGTGGTCAGGATTTGGCAGATGCAATTCTCCTCTGGGTGCTTGTATTTTTCTTCTTTTTTTAATGCAGCATAACATATGCTACCAGCAGCCCTTGCTCGTCTTCAAAAGGCTGATGCTCAGTACCTCGTTTCATTTCGTACCCCCTTTACAGTCTGGCATTGTTTGTCTGGTAAACTTTGTTGATGTCAAGATAAGTGTTAAATTGCCAACACTGTTCTTTGTCCTGTGTGTATTAGTATTAGGCCTACATATCCCGAGCCAATACCCTGGTGTTTCCAACGCCGTTTTGCAAAACAAGCCAAAACACAAACTGTGGTTTTCAACTTTTATTGTTCGAATAGGATCTTCATAGGGCTGGCCCGAATGCCATTTTTCAGGCTTCGAATACTCGTTGGTTTTTCCGAGCGAATATTCGAATACTCGTTCCAGAAAAAAACACCATCAAAAACAACATTAATAATCCTTATATACTCCCTGGAACCGATTTTGACAGTATCTGCATATTTTGTTGAAGATTGAATAGCTTTTGAACGTTAATTGGTAGGCCTAAGTAGGTTGAAGTTCCTTCGTTTTTCCCTGTGAAAGCGAACAACTGTTGCTCCGTTCCAAATCAGCTGTTCTCTGCCATCTCAGCCCTTACGGGAGCTTTTCAATTCATCCTGGAACGTGCATCTTTTCAGGGAATCTGTACAATAACTCCATAACAAATACCGAATATTGATTGTCTTATGTGTCCATATTATATCCATTATATTGACCGGGTATTCCCAAGACGCTCACGCTCTGCAGCAAGCCAGTCCCAGTTGATTGGCGCGGCGCTGTACAGCGAACGTATGCAAACAACTAAGCTAAGGTTTTAAGTATTACTTTCCTTCCAGAGATCCCGCTAATGTTGTGTTATAAAGTAGAGGGAAACAAGATATCTATTCTTCCTCCACCTCTCTCGCTTCTCTGCTTGGTGTCGCTGACGCTTATAGTTTGCCTCCCTCGCTCTGGTAAAGTCACGTACGTGGAAAAAAAAAAAGAACGAAGCTCCGAATACTGATTTAAGCTTCAAATACTAATTTTCCGAACCAGTAATCGAATATTCGAATAATTTCAACACCTGACAATACACTGTAGAGTATATTGTAATGCAGCGTTGAATGGATGAATGTTGGGCAAAATAACCTGCTGAGTACATCACATGTACATTACCAATGTAGCTAACTCCTACCCTAGCCTGATGAGCACATCACATGGCAGGCACATTACAATATAGTCAAATCTTGCTCTAACCCAACGAACACATAACACAAACATGATAATATAGTCAGGTCAAGGCCGGAGCCGAAGGCCCCATTTCCCAACCAGGCAAATGGTGGACACTCAGACAATGCACCAGTCATCCTCAAGAACGGGAGAGCCACATTAATTTATCACACAGGAGACACTTCGAGGAGCTCTCCCCCGTTAGGAGGAACACAAGAGATACACATGCATATACCAGGGCCTGAGAGCCACATTCATTTATCACACAGGAGACACTTCGAGGGGCTCTCCCCCGTTAGGAGGAACACAAGAGTTACACATGCATATACCAGGGCCTGAGAGCCAAGGTCAAGCAAAAACACACAGAACCACACACACCTCAAATGCACACACCTCATCGAGAGGAGGATACAGCATAAGACTGTATCACACAGGGACTCTTCATCTTCTTCTGAAGCAGACCTTCCACGGAGGCGAAGCTCTGGACGAACCATCAGCGCTGATTAGGGACTTAGACATATTCGATCTCTCACGCTTTATGACTCTGCATAACCGTTGCCACTTTACTTGATAAATCCAAGGTCCTCGTGCCGACAGACTTTATTACCTCTCCGTCTCATTTCATCTGGTCCAGTAACTAGACAGACCGTTTTTCCCCTCATGAATAACTTACATAAGGGTACACAGCACTTTTCAGACCACACTCAAGCTTATGGTTATTGTCCCCACCACTTCTAAAAACAAACTGACGCCCGTCCTGCTTCCTTGTGGCTATGGTGACACATTAGTGCCATAAAGCACTCATGTGATAAAACATGCATTCGGGCGTATTATATCATATCACACGCGTAGATATTAATTGCGAGCACGCTAATTATCTCTGCGCGCGCACACTCACAGCGCTGCTCCCCGAGCGAGGAAAACAGCTCCTCGAGAGCATTACCTCGTTGCAAGCGAGAGCGGGAAATAACTTCGGTCGCACAAAACAGCCTCAGCCTCTCGCGAATTATGTTCTGCTCTTGCGCGCAAATTTAGTTTTGGCGGGGAGGGATCCAAGGCAGGGCGGGCTTTCCTATGATTGGCCGTTTCTGAAGCGCGATATTTGATTGACAGCCCTCCTCAGATTCAATTCTGAATTGTACAGTAAATGGCTGAAACCCAGACGACAACCGCGTGGGCAGAGATACCTTCAAGAAGGTAAGAAACCCTTGGCTGAATTCGGGCATTTGTGATGAACGAAAATTATGGCTTGTGTAAAATTGAATCTACGTATGTTTCTGAGAAATATGTTAGTGTAGTTAAACTTTGTATAGTTAGAACGTTATTACTTAGTCTATAACGTTAACCGTAGCTAACGCTAACGAATAGCTAACGTTAACTTTAGGGTTAACATTAGTTAGCGCCATGTCTGGCAACTCAACAGTGAATAAACCTATTACGTCAAATTCCTGCTGTGCTTTAACTGTAGACTGTATAAGTAGGTATAGTAAACTGTATATATCTAGCGATTAGCCCACAACGCTGAAGTTGGCATCCGATTCGCAGCATCCAATTCGGCAGTTGCTGGTCCACCTTAAAATGGTTATGATTGAAAACCACCTAGAATATTCAAAATCGGTCCTCCTGATTGAAAACCACTACACCTAGACTCTTCAAATCTGGACTAAATTATCACAGTGAGGCGTTACATTGTATAAAACATAGTTTCAGATTTGTGAAACCTTTTTTCTATTTGTGAAAATGCAATACAGGCTCATTTTAATGCTTTTTAGGGGTCCAGACCGACACTATGTTTTTAATCATTTATAGACTCACTGTGATAATGTAGTCCAGATTTGAAGAGAAAATGTGCCTTTATTGCATTTTCACAAATAGGGCAAAGGTTTCACAAATCTGAAACTATGTTTTATATAATGTATAGCCTCACTGTGATAATGTAGTCCAGATTTGAAGAGTCTAGGTGTAGTGGTTTTCAATCAGGACCGATTTGAATATTCTAGGTCAGGGATGGGCAACTTTCATGATAAAGAGGGCCACATTTTTCATCATAACCATCGGAGGGCCACATGACTGCACACTTTAACTAAACCTGAGCTGAGAGAAGCTACACAATTTTGAATTTGGTAGATATGATTTCCTGTATTCTGGTGCATTTTGGGGATGGCCACTACCTAAAAAATCTTCCAGAATCATAACCTATGTATGGTATGTTAATTGAACCAACATACATTCATTTATTTTCCATGCTCAAACAACCACATGAATGGTCAGTATTTTTATCAGTGCAAAGGGCTCACATACATCATCATTCAATGAAGTCAAAAAACTGAAAAACAGTGGCCCAACATTAAGTGCAACAACTCAATGAACTCAAACCCAACAAGCAGTTGTAGTAGTTGTAGTGGCGACTTAAGTGGATATCTTTAATGACTGATATCGCTTCTAAGCAAACTAGACGCATGGGTTTGCCTTCGAATTCTATGAATTCTTCTCATCTTTCTTGACCGAGTTTTCTGTAACTCGATCAATTCTTATTATTCTTTTTTTTTTATTATGTGCGGGCCTGACTGAGTGAGGATGCGGGCCGCACTGAGTGAGGATGCGGGCCGCCAGTTGCCCATCCCTGTTCTAGGTGGTTTTCAATCACGACCGTTTTAAGGTGGACCAGCAACTGCCGAATCGGATGCCAACTTGAGCGTCGTGATTAGCCCGCACGTTTGCTTCTCGTTAGTGTTACTTAAGATGCCAAACGGTTAGGCTAGGTGAGGTAGGTTATTACACTTATTTGACAGATGTCTCTCTGCGCACGTTTTGACACGTCAAAATGTAAAGTATAAAATGTATTCTTCATTCTTCTTTGAATTATGGGTTTGAACTTGAGTTTGAAACAATTGAACAATCACAGGCATCTAATGGAGATCTGATATTTTACTTTGATTTGTTCAGTTACTGTGGGTTACTGAGGATCCGATTTTAACTTGAGGTTATCCTACTATGCGTTTAGCACCAAGAGCTAATGCACAGTTTGCTTACTTGCTTGCTCAAGCTGTCCAAAGTTGGGTTTCTTCTACCTATCTCACCCTCTCTTGCTTTTGGCAGACTTTTTGCAGTTCTTTAAATGGCGGACCCCAATGAGGTATTCATCCATTAATCAGTTGAATTGCTTTTAGCACTATTTCTAATTTTCAAGTTGTTCAAGTGGATTTATTTTTGATCAGTAGCATGAGTGCCAAGTTATAGGCAAAGAATTAATTCCATAGAATTTACATGACATTTTTTAGGTTATTTGTTTGACCTTGTTAACTTCTAATAGTTACATATTTCTCTATAATACCTCAGCGCAATTTGCGCAAGATGGCCATGGATGTCATGGCCATGATAAAGACCTCCTTAGGAAGTGATAACAGTAGTAACTGTAAATTTCACACAAATTCACTCTCTTCTCTTTAGTACTGGTGGTTTACATGTCAACCACCCACACTGTAAAAACGATAACTTGAAATTGCTGGTCTTAAAAGGAGTTTTACATTAAGTGAATATAAAACTACAAGTTGCATTGTAAGCTGATTTTTTTGAGCTGTTTCAACTAACTTCCAAACGTTTCTGGTTAAAAGTTGATCTCAATGCATAAACTGCGTTGGCAAAATAAACAAATAAGAGTTGGATCCTACTTGAGGCGGGTCAACTAATCTGCACATGCTCACTTGGTTGCACGAGCTCTGCAAGGGGCGGCACAGGGTTTACCGGGCAGTTTCTCAGGGATTATTTTCGCCATCGTTGAGAAATTTGCGTCCACCATTTTGTGTCATCGCAACTTCGCAAGCGTTGGTGTCGGAATTGTACCCCAAAAGGTAAGCTCCAATACATTTAAGTTCAACAGCATTTTGAATTTCGGCGTTCGTTGTGATTGCTTGTGGAAGTGTGCTTAAACTGGCTTTCTATGGATATGTGACCGACTGAGATGAGTAGCTGCTAGCTGAGTTAACCTTAAAACTTGCAGTCAGTGAGTGTACATGCACAGCTTAATCCGATTAAAAGGTACGTAAAGGTACGGCCGCAATGAACGTGTTAAGCGCGTTAGAGGCGTTGAAAATCTGCCTTTTTGCATAGGGAACCATTGTTTTGGCGCGTAGATGCGTTTTACGCACCCAACGGACCAACGCGCGGAGTTCAATTTTTTTTACTTTTGACGCGCCTGCGCGTGACGCTTAGCCGCGATAGCCAATCCGCATTGGGCGTGACCCGATGTCACTAGCAGAGAGACGGAGGACGCACAGAAGCAGAAAGAACATGGACGACCAAGTCATCGTTTCAGTGTGTGCTGAAATGATGAGGAGGTGGTGAAACTCACCCAGCTGTGAGCACCCACGGAGGATGTCATGCAATAGAGTTTAGATTCTCTGCCCGAGCCCGAGCCGACCCACGGGCGGGGTCGGGCCGATATTTCCCACCTCTATCCTCGGGCCGGGCCTTTGATCGAGCGTTTGCGTTGTTGTTTTTTGAATCATTGCTTTATAGGCCTAATCTGAAGAGAAATCTATGCCATAAACAGAAATATTAGAGGCCTTTATTACTCGGGTCTTCTCAATGGCGTGGAACGCTCTGTTCACTTGCATGGGTAGTAGTCCGGTGACTTGTCAACCCCAGCGTCTTCGGTTGCTAAGCGACGTCAACGTCTTTGGCGGACTATTTCACTGCGGACTATTACACTACGAATGCTGGTAACGAATACATTTTAAAAAGACACCATGTGAAGTTTTATTTATATCCTAGTTGCTACCACTATTTCCCCATTAATGGTATAATATAGCAGGTCTAGAATATGATTCAGAGGGCTTCAGTGCAATATTTGAACCGTGTGATGTTGTTGCGTTAAGTTGAACTGTTTTTTGTCTGGGGTTATTACTCTGTTCAGTTGCTCTTGTATTGTCTTCTCATTGCATTTTTTCTATGAAGTGCCACTTCTGTGGATTTGCCAGCGCCAGTCAACAGAGTTTGCTGAGGCACCATCGACTAAGGCACAAAAGAAGAGCTCATTTGCCCTGTGTATACAGTAACTGTGTATGTACCTTCAAAACATCAAGTGCCTTAAAGTCACACCTAACTAGATCCCATCCCCAAACGGCCGAAAGACAAGAGAAATTGACATTTTTTTGCAACTTGTGTGAATTTAGAGAAATCTGTACAGAGTCTGCATTTTTCACTCATCTTGGACATCATTTAAAAAATCAAGAGACTGTATGTTGCCCCTTTTTGGGGTGTGGGTTTAAAACTAACTAATTTAAAACCTTTAGTTCACACAGAAGTAGAAAACACAAGTATGTAAATGAGATCAGAACTTGTGTAAGAGTCCACTCTGATTATGAAACTGAGACTCAGGCCCTTGACCAACCATTAGATAATTGCTGTGAGGTAGAGACATTACGAGCCGGGTCCAATCAAGGTTCAAATATAACTGAAAGAGATGAGTTTATTGATGCTGAGACCCTTGAACACAAAGTTGCATCTCTCTTTCTGTGCATGCAAACTTTATTACATGTGTCTAAAAGTTCTTTACAGAAAATAGTTGAAGAACTCAATGATATTCTGCATTTTTCTTCATCTCATTCTCTTCGAAGAATCAAAGAGGTGCTTACTGAACATGGTATTGAAGTAGATGACCGCGTTGTACAAGAGATTAATGATGCAGTATTCAAAACAAATCCATTCATTTTAAGTACCGAAGGAAAAGGTGTATTGTCCACTGATCATAGGAGAAATCTTTATTTTAAGGAGCACTTTTCTTTAATTGAGCCAACCGAATATACATATAGAAGAACCCATAAAAACTCATTTGTTTATGTTTCGATCATTAGTGTTCTTGAGAAGTTGTTGAGACAGGCAGATGTTTTAGATAAGTTGGTATTTTATCAAGAAGAAACCCCAGGTCAATTCAGGTCATTTCTAGACGGCCAGTACTTCAAAGAAAATCATCTTCTGGGGGAGCAAGAAGCAAGCATTTCTATAGGACTCTACATAGCTGACTTAGAAATATGTAATCCTTTGGGGACATCTAGAAAAATCCATAAGATGACTGCTGTCTATTGGGTTTTGCTCAATTTACCAGGCAAGTTTCGTTCTACGCTCCCCTTAATTCAGCTGGCTTGTCTTGGAAAGAGTAATGATGTTAAACAGTTTGGGTATGAATCATTTCTTTATCCATTGATAAAGGACGTTGAATCTCTTGAAAGAGATGGGGTTTTAGATAAGTTTGTAAAGGGAACAATATTCTGTGTATGTGCTGATAATCTTGGTGCTCATAGCTTAGCAGGTTTTCATCTTTCAATGTAGAAAAATTCTGCAGATTTTGTTGTATTAGCCGAAATCAAATTGCGAATGTTGGCCAAGGGATTTTCCATTAAGAACTGTGAGGCAGCATGACACATTTGTTGAAGAGCTCAAGTCTAGTGACAAACAAAGTGTAAATGGTGTTAAATCAGCCTGTGTTTTGAGTAACTTGTCATACTTCCATCCAGTCACTGGGTTCCCCCCAGATATTTTGCACTACTTTTTTGAAGGTGTTATCCCTGTAGAGTTATGTTTTATGTTTGAAAGAATTGATTAGAAAAGGATTACCTTACATTTGATGGACTAAATAGCCGTATAAAGCTGTTCCCATACACATTTTCTGATAAGGTCAACAAGCCACAGCAAATTACAAAGGCTAGCTTTGGAACTGGGAGACTCAGTGGTAATGGACATGAAAGTTGGGCACTTTTACGTTTGCTACTGTGGTAGAAATTAATGATTATATTCTATGGTAAACTGTGATTATTATGAGGTCTTTTATATCTAATAGTGGAAAACACACGGTGCCTAGGTGTCTGGGTTTAGAACAGATGGAGCCCCCCTAAAAGGAGCAGGGCTATCTTTGCAGACCATTTGTTGTCTATTTTCTGACCATTCAGGTTAAAGTGGATTTATGACTGAATGGAGGCAGACACCTCAAGGAGAAGCTGCTCTGTTTGTGTGTATAAAAAGACGCCGCAGTTTGTGAACGGCAGTGACTCTTAAGACCTACTCGGCTGTTATCGTTGTTGTTTTTCTGCACGATAAAGTCTTTTGTCAATTCTTGCTCCGGACCCCTCGTTTTATTTTACTCTCTCTCTCTTGAATTAGTCTAAGTGTTTTAAATCTCGATTAATCTCCGACACTACCTCTCATGATTGGGAACAATATACCAGAACCATCATGGGAAATTCTGATGGACCTCAAAGAGATTGTCGAAATTGTTGTGTCTACCACGTTATCAGAGGAAATATTGCGTTACCTGGAGAGTAAAATATCTGACCATCGGCAGTTGCTCATTGACACCTTTCCTGACTTTAAGTTGCGCCCAAAACATCACTTTATCGAGCATTATGTACATCTCACACGCTGCTTTGGCCCTTTAGTGGACTTGTGGACACTTAGATTTGTATCTAAGCACAGTTTTAAAAGGTGGTGCGTGATGTTCACTGTTTCAAGAATGTGCTACTGACTCTCTCTTCTAAACATCAACAAATGATGGCATATTTCCTCGATGGCCATGGACTGTTCAAACCAAAACCGCACATTGGTAGCATGGACAATGTCAAAATATCATCTTTAGATGAAAAAATCAGGACGGTCATTCAAAAGAAGTATCCAAGTCAAGATAGTATGTCATTTGCCAAAGATGTTCATTTGTTCGGAACACAATATGTAAAAGGCATGATCCTGTCTGCTGGTCAATGCAGTGGCCTACCAGAGTCTGAACATTTTGGTGGACTTAGAGAAAGTGTATTTTGTCGCTGCAAAGCTATCGTCTTGGTTCCTGGAACATTACAGGTCATACCAACTCATTGATAGTTGTTTCATGGATATAGAAATTCTGTACCCAGAAGCTTTGAATGATTACCACCCATTGGCTGCATACCAGGTTGCTGGACAGTTGATGGTGACCCCAAAGGTGTGTCTGCTGCATTGAGTATAATGGTATGTATTTTACAATGCAATGTTTTAAATGTGTGGTTTATTCATTGCACATACTCAACATCCATTCATAATAATTATGAATGGTTGTACAGAATTCGCAATGCTGTTTTAAAATGACTGTCGTCGTCATGTACCAATGCAGTTTACATGCTTATGCAATATTTTTTTCTTATCTTTGTTTTCACAGGCTTTGTTACTGTTAGTCCACATAAACCCCAAACTAATACGGAAGATTCGGCTGACCAGGGCTCCTGAATCTTTAGAGGAACTTCATGACAGACTACGGGAGAAACTTGCACTTGAGGGTGAATTCTGCATACAGTATGAAGACCCAGAGTTTGGCGATGAACTTTGCAACTTAGTAGACATCACAGAGTTGCCTTCGGAAAAGGCAGTCTTACATATTGTTTGGAGCAATGACGAGACCCCATCGACATCAAAATCACAAAGTCTTGTCTTGTCTTGCCTCAGTCTTGTGCATCCTCCATCTCTTCCCTTGATACAGCCATCATCGGCTCACCAGATTCATGCCGCAGTACGTCTTCAGTTGTTCGTGCCTATAGGAGGAGCATTTCACTGTGGCCCACACTGTTCCCAATACCCACATTCTCGTACGATGTCGAGCTGAAACTCCGCAAGGGGAATGACCAGTTTGAAAAAACTGGAAATGGATTACATGTAACCAGAGATGTGAAAATGGAGATTCTGGACAAATTGGCACAAGCTATATTTGCTTTCAAAGCCTACCCCGATAAGTATGAATTTGATTCTGTTGCCTCTGAGCTTGTCAAACAACATCCATGCCTCAAGGAACCTGGTGCCGGCACTGGATATGCTGGCTGGACAACCAGCATGAAGTTCAAGCTTGGAAACTATAGATCTAAATTACGTCAGGCTGGATGTAATGAGGTTAGTGTCAACAAGAAAAGAGGAAGGGAGGAGGATGGTGATGCGGAGGGAAGGTACTCTTTGAAAAAACCAAAGCGAGGTGAGGTCAACCATGTGCCAGATCATCCCGAAAGCTACGACGATGATGCCCTGGAAGACATTAGATGTATCCTGGTAGATGCCATGAAAAAGAAAAACACGGACATGGATTTCATCAAAGAGAAGATGGACCTCACATTCTCCCTTAGGAGGAAGGAGATCGTGGAGATGGAGCCCATGGTTGCAGAAGTTCTGGAGAGATGGCCAGGTCTATTTCTTAAAGAACAGGCAAGAAATTTCTTTCTTTATGAAATGTAGTTGCGGGCTCATTTTAAACAGGAATGATGTCATGCAAATAGTGATAGACATTCATGGACTTGTATCTATCAGGAAGTGCTTTGCGTATGTGTCATATAATAGCAATGTTCAAACGATTGAAAGCACAAATATTACACGTTTTCACTTTCAGGCTTCTGTTTTTTTGTTTTGTATTTGTATTATTCCGATTTGTCATGAGTTCCTACGTGTCACAACGAAGGACCTGTTGGGGACCTTCAGAGCTGCCCTCGAGAGGTATTCCCCTCAACTACTGAAATTGTACCGTGCTAGGAAGGGCGCCTTCGGTCAAGAGCTGGAAGACCTCTTGGGAAAGCTTGATAAACAGGTAGATTTGTTGTTGCAGTGAATATTTACTTAGCTGAGGCTATTTCTTGACATGAAAGGATTGAAAGAGATATCTACTGAATCTGCATAATTGTTTTGTTTCCGAATAGGCACGATAACTAATCACTGACTGCAGACTAACCTAAAACATGCTGAAAGTATCTTTTGATCACTTGATTTCTGTTTGATTTTTTCCTTTTTGTATTCTAGACATCTGATATGACACTTCATCGAAGACAAGCGGCTCTGGAAGGTCTTCCAATATTTCATCGTGAAAATTCAAAGGAGCTTTTCCAGACATGCAAGGTTGGTACTGCAACTGTCATTAGAGTCTCCTATGGCAATGGTCTCTGTTTGCTTTAAGATTGAGCCTGGTTGTCAGCAACAGGGCTGTGGTGGAGGCCAAAGGCAGTTTCCCCACCTCTCATATCTCTGGAATAGGGTTTACCTACCTCCAAAAAGAGCAACTCTGTCTTTTTACTATCGTTACCAGGTCAACATGCAGGCCAAAGTGTATTCAAAATAACACTGCATTAACAAATTGTGAACTCAGTACTATAGGAACCATTTAATAACCCTAACATATAATATAAACATTGAGCCATAATCTCCAACAGCATCATGTTCTGAATCTCCTTTCAAACATTCAATAGCCTACTGTAGTCATTGTCCACCTTATACTGTGATCACAGAGTTTATAGTCCATCAATCAATACACCCCTATCATCAACAATATACCGGTTAAAAGTGTTTGTGTGTATATATATATGTGTCTATATATATATATATATATATTAAATGGGCTAGCAAAGAATATTGTGCACAAATTGTCTTCAGACTGTATTTTATTAGCCTGTTTGCTACATAGCAGTATTTCATTTTTATTATTCTTTCCAGGAAACCAATTCAGAAGACAAGCAGACCAAAGGCGTCCAGATGGGTGTCCTTGCTGTGCTTGAGGATGATGACGCACCCAACGCACAGCCCACTGTCATCCACATTGCCGTCGTGTTGGAGGAGTCCATTGTCCTCGCAGATCTTCCAGACCTCCCAACAGCGGTTGCGTATCTTTTTGGGCTGATGTACGCATTAAACATGGAGTACCCAAAATAACTCAAATACACATTTGAAACTATTCAACACATTTTCATGGAGATCTCTGCCAATTGCTCGCAGCGTGTCAGGAGCTTAAAAACCAAGCTGTTACTTTGAGCCAAGGGTCGATCCATTTCTTGAATTTCTCTTGTTCTTGGGGCCTGACCTGACCTAATCAGGAAACGTTCCAGATACATTTGGCGTGGCCTACATTTTTAGTTTGTTGTGTTTCCCCCTGCTCTCTCCGTTTTTGGTTGACACCAGAGAGCGCGCGCACGCACACACACACACACACACACACACACACACACACACACACACACACACACACACACACACACACACACACACACACACACACAGCAGATAAATGGGAAGCTTGTTTGTGGTCAGTTATGTTAAGCCCTAGAGTAAAGTAATCTGTCTGCCCGCATTATTTTATTGCAAGTGCATAGACATTTTGTCAGTCATAAGGTACTGAAATTTACTTTAAGCTTTGAAATTACTTTGGATTTTTTACTTTAAATGTGGTGGCAAGGGCTGTTTATAATGTTATGGCACAATTGTGATGTTTGAGTTGACATGAAAACCCAAAAATCTAGTTGCCTCAAAAAAAAGAAATTAGTTGGTACAACTGTAAGAATTAAGTTGGCACAATTGTGATGTTTGAGTTGACATGAAAACCCCAAAATCTAGTTGCCTCAAAATAAAGGAATTAGTTGGTACACCTGTAAGAATTAAGTTGGCACAACTGTGATGTTTGAGTTGACATGAAAACCCAAAAGATTCTGTGCAGACAGTTGCCTTGAAATTTCAAGTTGACTTAACTTTTTATTTTTTACAGTGTATTGTCTGTGTTGTTGTTGTTTTTTTACGATGAAGCTCTCCCTACAGCTGTCCTTTTTGTAACTTATCCCAACGTCCCCAATTCTGAGAGCCTTCTTTTGCCTTGATATAAGTCCTTTACGAGGCTGTTAAATTAACCTAAAATAACCTTACATAGTACGAAAACGGTTGTCAAGTACACACTTTTACTGTTGTGCTTTCAGACAACTTGTCCCATATGTGAACAGTGGGTGGCCAGTGATATTGTGGAAATTCACGCCAGCACATGTGGCGAACGGTATGTGTGATTAATTTGTTTCACTTTTCCTGTGCATTCTTTTGCTAAATATTTGCATGTAGGTTACCCACAGCCATGGGAAACCCTTAAAAGCTATGAAATTAGTTTTTGTTGAATGTTGAATTTCTTTACCCAGTGAACGTGATGAAGCTGAGTATGGAGATGGTAGCCAGGCACAAAAGTCAGAACGGTAAATCATATTTCTTGTATCAGGATGATCCTATCCACATCTATTGCTATGCTAGTAGTTCATTCATATATTGCTGTGGAACTTGCACTTTGCTGCTGTCCTATTTGCCTTGATTCAATTAATCTTATTCATGGCTTTTTCTGGACGCCCCCCCCTTTTTTTTAAGAGTGTTGGGCTTTTCTGATATATCAGACTTGATGAAGACTCTCAACGAAAGAGTCGACACCTCAACCACCTTCAGCATTTGTGTGACCAGGGAGGATATTGTAGAACGTGGTTTGAAGCAGTGGCAGAGGCAGAAGCGCTCTTCTCCCCAAAACACTCTCAGGATTACTTTCATTGGAGAGCCGGGCATTGACAATGGTGCACTCAAGAAGGAGTTTTTAACAGGTCTTTTTCTCCCTCTTTTTGTACTTTAAATGCTGAAGTTTATGCAAAAACCTGATCAAATTGGGTGTTTATTTTAATGTTAAGCTAAATCTGTACTTTCCTTCTTTTTGAAAATAAATGGTTGCTGGCGTAGAGAGGCGCTTCTTTGAGGGAGGGACCACCGGAAAAACTCCAAAGTACTCTATCACAGATGTGGGCAGCCATAACTTTAAGTAGGTCATAAAGATATGCTGAAATGACCATGTGGTGTTTTAGCATTCTATTTCCTCACTATGTTGGATCAGAATCTAAAGCAGTAGTGTTGTTTTCTGTTCTCTGTATCTATTGCAGGACCATTGGAGAAATATTTGCGGTCAGCATTGTTCAGGGTGGGCCACCTCCGAATTTTTTCATGCCATGGTGCTATTACTTCATCTCCACGGGAGAACTGGACTATGGATCAGTAACAGAAGATGATGTTGCTGACCTTGACCTCAAGAAACAAATACAACAGGTAGGATTTAATGCAAGGGTAGCACTTCACAGCTCAGTCACTGTTATTGATTAACCTTTAGAAGCCAATGTGGATTGGGAGCAATGCTGAATCTGTATGTCGACTATGGGTCTAAAAATATTGTTGTCAATGTCTGAGATACTGTTGCATATTAGTGGCTGGTTTAGTTTCCAGCAAGTCCTAAATTGTGCATCAGTCTTGTCAAACAATTTGTGTGTTAAAAGATCTGGGCAGCTGATGACGTTGATGTGTTGGAGATTGACAAAATAGTGGCGTGTGGTTACACAGGGCCCATATCCATCCAAAAGAAGGAAGAAATTGTCCGGTAAGATACTGTTCATGTAGGTGCAAATTGATTGATGGGATTGGACGACTTGTTATTCAAATTCGTTCACTTTTACAGGGCTGTTGTCCTACACGCAACAGTGAGACTAGTACCAATATTGCAACAACTCTGCTCTGGTCTGGAGATCTACGACCTTCTCGGCATGGTCCGGGCGGAAAAGGACATATGCCGACAGCTATTTGCACAAGAGCTTAGTAGGAAGGTAAGAAATACATTTTCTTTGTCAAGAATTCAACATTGAATTGGTAAGCAATTTCGGGAGAGAAAAGTATTTTTCCCCTTTTCTGTAACTTAGGTTGATTCTGATTTCCTGGTGAGGTCCCAGACGCCCATGTTCAGTGAAAAGGGAACAGTGAAACGCCAGCGAGAGTCGAGAATCATTAACCATCTGCAGGATTACATCCAAGATTTGGAGGATAAAGGTGAACGATATGTATTTTTTACATTATGTATGCACATTTTGTCAGATATCCTGTCCTGTTAAAGGGGAAATCCAGTGTAAATTGACCCATAGCCCTGTTGTTCAAGCTCAACACATGCAACCCATTGGAAAAAGAACGAGACAATTTGGGACAACATAGGCCAAGTTATAGACATGCAGCTTAAAGCAGACCCAATGGGGCATCTCAAACTGAAACTAATGCCGCGTTTCCACTGCAGGGTGCGGAACGGATCGGATCGCAAAGGTGCGGTAGGGAGGGGGCGGTATAGCCCAGCTCAGTTCCGAGGTCGCGTTTCCACTGCCGACAGTACCCTTTGTGGTAGGCCGGATGTCGATCGCCGCGGCAGCTACGTAAACATCGTAAACAACGTCTTCCTCCCCAAGAATGCAGACGAACGTCTCCACCTCCTTGTTCGCCCAAGCAAGCGTTTTACGCGACATGTTAATTGTAAAGAATATTACCTCGAGGCTACTGTTTGTTTGTTTTTATCCCCGCGTCACCCGGAAGTGATGATTCTGTCGACCAATCAACGGAGGGGTAGCTAGAATTTCCCGGGACCCTTTCAGGCGTCTCGTCTCGTTTTCGGTACCCCAACGGAGGAGTCCCGAGAACGAGGCCGGAACGGGTACGGCAAAGTCCGGGACACGCCCACTTTTGGCGGTGGAAACACGACCCGATCCGCACCTTTTTATGCACTGCACAATGACATGTTTACAAGATTGTAAATATTGTGGCGACTCCTACCCCCCGGGGAGTCTGGGTATTCGTGATGTCGGTTGGGAAAAAGGGGTTTATTGCCTTTTGTCAATTTGTTTCTGTTAGGTTAAGTGGGGTTAACGGGTTTGGGGTCTTTATTGTTTGTGTGTTGTTTATCGTGTGTAGTGTTGCCGCCACCGTTACCGAGACTTGCATGACCGTTGGTTTGGTGTGCGGTGCGCTGTGTGTTGCGGGTGTCTGTTAAATAAAGGCAGCTCTCGGGTTCGTGCGGTGTATGAGGCACGAGAGTTGCGTCACCGTTTAACCTGGGCTCCCGTCTCGTGCAGAACAAGTTTGACCATAATGTCAAACTTGTTCTGCACTTTGGTTTGCTGCATTTAGACAGCGATTCTCTGCTGCTGAACTAGCTACATGTTGCTTGTTCTATTGCTGTCTGGCATTCAGAAATGTAAAATGGAAGTTTCCAATTATTACTTTTAATAAAGTGAACTTTAAACTTGTTTTGCATTCTTTGAAATGTTTTTTTTTTTAATGTTATTAACGTTAATTTGAAATATTAAGTCAACAACCCTGACTTACTTTTTTGAGTTTGTAAAATATAAAAATCTTAGTTGGCATAACTCTAACTTTCAACTTTGTCTAAAGAAGAAAATGTAGTTGAACAAACAAAATTATATTAGTTGATGGAACTTTTTTAAAACTCCAGATCTTTTGTTGGGCTCAAAACTCAAAAAATGATTGCAGTAAGTTGCCTTGCAATTTTGAGTTTTCTCAACTTTTCATTTTTTACAGTGTGTAATAGAATTTCCCTGTAAGGACCTTGGCTTAAAATAATTGAACACTTTTCTAGGAGCAGATGGAGAAATGGAAGGCGAAGGACACCTGCCTGATGCTGGAAACGAGAACAAGATTGATGTTGTCAAATTCTGCCAGTGGCTTACTGGGCAGAGCCATATACCCCTAGGTCAGGCAGACCGGGAAGATTTTAATATAGTCATCGAATTTGACCATGACTGTGAGGTGCGCTACGGTACGCAGGGGATCTGCTATCCCGTGGTTAATGCGTGTTCCCGTTCAGTAACCTTACCAGTTGTACATCTAGGTACATCCAGAGAATTGAGAGATGTCCTCTCCAAAGCCAATTCTATCAAAGCACTATGAACTTGGAACGATGGGGGCATGTGTTATGGTAAGTAGGCCTGTCGCGATAAGCAATAAATCAATTAATCGCGCGATAAATTAAAATGAGCGATAATTTTTTGCTGGCCGCGATAATTTCCATATATATATATATATTTTTTTTATATCATTGCTTTATTGGCCTAATCTGAGAAGAAATCTATGCCATAAATATAAATATTATAGGCCTTTATTACACGGGTCTTCTCAATACCGTGGAACGCTCCGTTCACTTGCATGATAGTAGACCGGTAACTTGTCAACCCCAGAGTCTTTGGTTGCTGAGCGACGTCTTTGGCGGACTATTTCTCTGCTGATCAACAGTACGAATGCTGCTAACGAATAAATTGTAAAAAGACACAAACCCCCTCAGTCACTTGTTGCATGGTCTGTGGGAGGCGCGAGCCCTGGCGTTACACGCGCAGTGAGAGCCACGTGAGAAAGACATGGACGGAGAAGGAGTGCAATCGAACAAGGAGTGTAAGCGAATTTAGAGGAATAAAAATATGGCGTTGGTGTCTAAGCCGAATGCGACGGCTGCCGTGTGGGAGCACTTCGGCTTCAAACCCAACGGCCGGGGCGAACCAACTAACCTGAGCGAGCCGACATGTCGCATTTGTTTGAAAACCATTTTAACAAAACGCGCCAATACAACCAACCTGAGTCTTCACCTCAAACACAATCACCCGATGCAGTTTTCCCAGCTTGGGAAAAAACAAACAGGCGGGAACCCTCCGTCTTCCCGACAGTCCACAATCACTGCGGCGTTTAGTCGGCAAACGAAGTACAAACAGGACAGGGCAAAATGGTGCGCGCTCACTGACTGTGTAGTTCGCTTCATCGCTAGAGAGATGATGCCCTTTAGTATCGTGGAAAAGCCTGCATTTCGACGAATGCTGCAAACATTTGACAGCCAGTACGAATTGCCTGGGAGAACATACGTGTCACAAACGGCAATTCCACAACTGTACAACAGTGTAAAAGACGAGATACTAAAGGAGATGAAAGACATCCAATTTTACTCTGCCACTACAGATATGTGGTCAAGTACAAACATGACCCCCTATCTGAGCTTGACCATACACTACATAACTGCTGACTGGACCCTGCACTCCAAGTGTTTAGAGACCAGATATGTCCCAGAAAATCATACTGCTGACATCCTTGGAGAAAACCTGAAGTCTGCTTTAACAGACTGGGGACTGGATGAGCACAAACTAGTCTGTATCACTACAGATAATGGTGCCAACATTGTTGCTGCAATAAGAAATCTTGGCTGGTCCTGGCTCAATTGCTTTGGCCACAACCTCCACCTTGCTGTGTGCCATGGTCTGGACAGCGACAAAGATCGGACAGCGCGTGCAATAGGACTCTGTAAAAATTTGGTCAACACATTCAACCTGAGCTGGCTGAAGAGGAGAGACCTGAGGAAGGCACAGAGTGAAGCTAATCTCCCCCAACACAGTCTAATACTGGTGTGATGTTTAATTCATTGATAGTTTAATTTAATGCATCTAATGTATACAATGGCACTGAGTTGATGGTACAGTGTTTGACGAGATGAATGTACTGACTGGGTGAATGCGACAATCGTATTGTACCTGTCCACTGACATGGTGCTGAAACGGGTTCGCCCTATGGGCTTATTTTCCCGATAATGACCGGCGTTCTATTATCCCACTTAACGTCAATATAACTCTGCATGTGGAAGGGAAAATAGCTTTATTGGTAATTACAATAATATGCTGCTGTATTTTCCTAGACCCCCACAGATATTTGAGTTTACTGCTTTCATGGGAGCCAGACCTCTCTCTATGGGAGCTCAGCTCCTACTGGCTCCCACCTAACTCGAACCCTATAGGTCTTTCTACACTGCCGAGCCGGTTCGGTCGCAGCTTGGCACGCCCGGCGATTTCACCTTCTTATCTCAAGTTTCCTGTGTTAAACCGAGGGGGTCAAATCCCCCATTCGTCACGGCGCGGGGTTTCTTGGTTCACTGGGGAAGGCGGGGCTGTGCACGGAGTCTCTGACCTCTTTAGAATAATTTATATTATTGCATACTCCCGAATGTTTTCATTTTTTATGAATGAAGACACCCTCATGCAATAATGAGTTCACTCTATAGTAGGCTAACGATGCTCTTAGCGTCCTACGAGTACAAGTACCCTGGAGCACTCGTTAGCTACGAGCGTTTTCACGGCGTTCGTTACCAACGATGCTTTCGGGAAACGGTCTGAAAAGTGTACGATGCTCGTACGACGCACTTCAAGATCCACTTAGGCTAACGATGCTTTCGGGAAACGGGGCCCAGGGAGAATAACCGGTAGAATCGAATTGAGACTGTAGTCGTATGCACTGGCATATACAAATAATATTCAATTCAATTCAATTCAAAGTGTTTATCCTATGCATAAATGAGACGTTCTCAGTTGTGCAATGAAATTCTTCCTTTGTTTCCACAGACTGAATGCCAAGATTTTTTAGATAGATAGAAGATAGATAGAACAAATAATACATTTAAGTTAAAATAAATAAATAAATAAATAATATAACATACAAATTAATAATGATAAATAATGGAAATGTAAAAAGTATTATTTGTTTAAGAACGTTGATATAGACTAACTAATGAAAAAGAACAATATTATCTTTCCCACAGGATGTTGCCACACGATGGGGCACTAAGCAGAAGATGGTAGAGAGGGTGCTCGAGCAACTCCCAGCCATAAGAAGTGTCCTGGTTCAAGACAGAAAATATAGCCACCTCAATCCAACCTGGCAGGATGTTTCTGTGTTGGAGTCCATCAACGCAGCAATGAAACCACTAGCTGACTTCACAGACGTCCTCTCAGGGGAAAAATACGTCACAGTGTCCTCAGTTAAACCTGTGCTGGAACTGATTAAAGACGACCTTCTCTCTCCAGGCCCCGATGACACCGCACTGACAGCCAGCATTAAAGAAAGGATGTCCAGGGTCCTGACTGAAAAGTACAAATCACCTGCAATCCAAGTCCTTCTGAGAAAGGCCACCATCTTGGATCCAAGGTATCGTGGCAGCATGGAGGAGGCAGAGGCATTGGATGATGTCAAACAACAACTTGTCCAAGAGCTACTGGACACACAAGGGCCAGAAGAAATTGGAGAAGGTGCCAGTAGTGAGAGCTGCAGCCAAGCTGCTGGAGGAAACATGGGTGAACCTACTGCTACCGTACCCACCAAGAAGAAGAAGCTGAGTGACCTTCTTCAAAACAGAAAAGCTCATCTCACAAGTCAGACCCAGGCTTCATTACCGAAAAGAGTGCAGGCTGATACAGAGCTGACCAAATTCCTCCAAGAAGATGCACTTGATGCAGCTTGTGATCCCTTAATGTGGTGGCATGACAATCAAAGAAAATTTCCTTTGATGGCCAAGTTGGCCCAAAAATACATGTGCATTTGTGCAACAAGCACCAGCTCAGAGAGAATGTTTAGCACAGCTGGCAACATTGCTACTCCTGAGAGATCCTGCCTTAAGCCACACAAAGTCAACATGTTGGTATTTCTTGCTCGGAATCTGCAAGACTAAAGTAGCTACAGATTTGACTATGACCTGTTGAGGCATCTGCTTTCTGTCATGTTTTTTGTTGTTGCACAAAGGTCCTAACTGACAGTTTTGCCTGTATGTCTGAGCCTAATATTTATTATTTTTTTAAGTGCAATCTTGTTTGCATCCTTTTTATTTAGTGTTTCAATTTAATTTATTGTTTTTGGTTGTGTTTGGTTTTTATTCAAGAGCAATTTTTGTTAAAATAGATTTTATTTATTGTTTTTGGTTGTTTTGTTAAATTATTCTGGATATTTTAAATGTTTTCCAGACTTCCAGTTCCAGTGTTCTCTAAAAATAAATGTTTATTGTTCTTCGAAAGGGTGTACGTGCATTATTATGCCATTATGTTCTTGGAGAATGCGTTTGGCGCTGACGCCAGGTGCTAACAGCGAAGAAAAAAAAATATATATATTAGTTGAAAAACTGCAATATTATCGCTTATCGCAATAATTTCTGGGGCAATTAATCGCCCAGCAAAATTTGTTATCGTGACAGGCCTAATGGTAAGAACTAAATCGTTATTTTAACGATTTAGCCCGACACTTCTTTGGTAGTATAATTAGGGTCTTAAGACCCTTATTATACTCCCAAAGAAGTGTTGGGCTACTTCTAGCCTTTTAAGAGTGTGGCAACCCGGCCCAGGCCAATTAAGGAGATTCAGAGCACCTGAGGAACAAGTGGAGAAGCAGGGCTTAAATAGCCCGCTTCTCCACTCATTCGGGGCTCTCCCAGCCCTGGAGCTCCAGCACGGAGAGACCGGTCCTCGTGGGTGACGGGATTCCACCCACGAAGGAGGGGACCGTTGATTCCTCCCAGGTCGTACGTTATTTGTGTTTGGAGAGACTTTTATGTTCTGAAATATGTTTTTTTTGGCTTTTCCGAACGAAATGGTGTCCTGTTTGGGAGGAGTTGGTTGGCTCAACATGCCGGGTTGCCACATATGGTGGAGAATGCGGGCAACTCGACCGAGCTACGGGCCATTTTGGGTGGGAGCGCCCACCTCAAGCCACCCCCAAACCAGACCATCACGCAGCCGGAGCCGACGCAGCCGGGGCCGACGACGCCGCCAGAGACGACGCCGCCAGAGACGACGCCGCCCGAGACGAGGCCGCGGGAGACGAGGTCGCGGGAGACGAGCCACGCCGGCAGCAGAAGCAGCCATGCTGCGCGCCGGACCGCTGCCACCTCCGAAAGGCCACCCGAGGCTTCAGCAAAGGGTGGAGGAGTGTGGCAACCCGGCCCAGGCCAATTAAGGAGATTCAGAGCACCTGAGGAACAAGTGGAGAAGCAGGGCTTAAATAGCCCGCTTCTCCACTCATTCGGGGCTCTCCCAGCCCTGGAGCTCCAGCACGGAGAGACCGGTCCTCGTGGGTGACGGGATTCCACCCACGAAGGAGGGGACCGTTGATTCCTCCCAGGTCGTACGTTATTTGTGTTTGGAGAGACTTTTATGTTCTGAAATAAACATGTTTTTTTTGGCTTTTCCGAACGAAATGGTGTCCTGTTTGGGAGGAGTTGATTGGCTCAACATGCCGGGTTGCCACAAGTGGTTTAAAATAGCGATTTCGTTTTTACCATAACACCTGCACCCATCGTTCCAAGTTTATAGCGTTTTGGTAGAATCGGCTAAAAACAGCCAACTTAAGAATGCTTCTATACACGCTTTTTTTGCTCCCAAGCGAACATTCCAACTCGTTATCATACTAAACATATCCCAGATCCCTTTTACACCGGATTTCTCCTTTAAAGGGGAAATATCATACCACCAGGTCTGAGTGTGATTAGCCCCTACAAGCCGTTTTGAAAATCTGCGTCTTCTGACATCACAGGTGGGCGTGTCCACCTAGATGTGTGACGGATAGATGAGCAACGTTTGCTACAGTCCACTGGGTAGGCTGGTAGACTGATCTATCCAGCACACATCTAGGTGGACATGCCCACCTGTGATGTCAGAAGCTGCACATTTTCAAACCTGCTTGTAATGGCTAATCACACTCATACCTGGTGATATGATATGTCCCCTTTAATAAAACCGTTATTAATCGTTGCAATGCTAAAATGGCCTGTTTTGGCGCAAAGTTCATGCTTCCTAGCAACCCCTGCTGCAAGACATGTTTTTTTGTCTTGAAATAAAATTCTTTATCTAAAACGACTACTTTGGTAATTCTATTCATCCATTAGAGCTATGTAGTGTCACAGATAACAGCATCCCAAAATTGGTTTAAGTAAATCATTAGTGTTATTTAAATTTGGGACCCTTTTACAATTACCAAAGTGTTGTAAATGCTGAAATGCCCCAACATAGGCTATGGTTATCACTTTCCTCTCGATGTTTAAAAGTAATTTTGGCAGTTCCATGTACCATTCACACTTACATTGCATTAAATACAGTAGAGCCAATAGGCCTGGGCAATAAAACAATAAATTATCGTATTTTGATCAATATCAATATAAAACATGTTACACAAACACGGTTCCATACTTATTAACCATATGAGTGTTTTTCATTGTAGTATTTATCGGTGAAGAACAGTTGAAGGTCATATTAAGTGTTAAACAGAAGTGTTTAAATCCAGCATGGTAATTCCTATTCTTTTTAGGCCATTATAATCAATAGTTATCGATATCGATCAATATGAGGAAGTTATATCGTGATATGTCATTCAGTCATATCGCCCAGGCCTAGCCAAGGAACAAGGTAGAATGATGTGACATTCCGATTAAGATATGGAATGAAACAATCAAAAGATTCCATCTAAAAGGCAGGTCTGACATTTTTAAATGGTTTGCCTACGATCTGGATTTTAAGCCCTGTAAACATGACTCAAGGTTTAGAAACTGGAACTTAAGCGGTCTTACTGCATATTGCACTTTTAGACCAAGGTTCAGTCTTGAGCTTCCAGCACCTCAAGGACAATTTTAATCTTAATAATCAAGACCTCTTTAGATATATGCAAATCAGAGACTATACCAGCAAGAAATGTCCAAAAGGTGACATTTTATTAGAAGAAATCATTGGAATTTTCAGGAGGGCCTATAAGTAATCTCCCTATCGAAAAAGTGATCTCCAAATTGTAATTGGCTCTTCAAGATCTGAAAAAATACCATAATTTGCAGGAAGTAGGCTGATTTAACAGAATGAGAAGTTTATTTCTACAATGAGGGTCGCATCAGAGACCAGTGGGTGGGGGAGTCCTTGGGGATGTGGTGGTAGTTAAGTGGGGCTCAAATATTCGTGGCATAGGAGGTTCAATTCCCTAGCCTCCATGTCCGGGTCGCTCTGGTCAAGGAAGGCCTGAACACCTTCCCTTTGTTCCTCGCTCACTGGACAGTCAATTTGAGGAACCACTATCCCTCCTTCTGCCTCACCATTGTGGTCTACGGCAATATCCCAGTCGATGTCTGGCTCCTCAATGTCCTAGAAGAGAAGAAGCTGAATTTTACATGGCATTTGTGGCTGATAGTCTATCCTTGCAGAATAGGCATCTGACATAATAGTATTTGTTGTTTGCATAGAACAATGCTACCCCCAAGGTTACAGGATTCCAAAATCTGACACAATTAAAAGACACTATACAAGGTTTTTGCACTTGAAAACATGCCTCAATGTTTTCTGGCAGGTCAATATCTGTGGTCATCAAACCCAGCCACCACAACTGCTCAGGAGTACTGTTATTTTCAGTCCAGACAGGATGATTGTTCCAACATTCCACAAAACTTTCAAGGTCCATCTTCAGTTTGGGAAGTAAGACCAGGTGGACACAGAAAAGGTCTTCTGTTGAGTTCATGATAGGCAGGGGTTAAAACATGAAATGGAGTAATGTATACATATCCACTGTCTCGGTAATATGAATCTCAGGTTATATCCAGTATTGCAGTCAAATATTAATAAATTAATTGTGCCTATGAAGACTGCTTGCATCAAGGCTAACACAAAATAGCACAATAGTCACGGATAAATGTTTTTGGAACCAAATAATCTTTTTGACAATGTTATTCTCACTATTAGCAATACGCGTCAGACAAGATCCATAAAAGTGATTTTGGTTTTTACCTGTGGAAGAAACATCCAGCAACTGATCCTGTTCCAGACGCCGAAGCACATTGTAGTATTTGGAGGTGACACAGGTCCTCACGTCGCGCCACAGACGTTCAATCCTAATGACAATGACAAAACAATCTCTTTAACACAGCCAAATGTACAACAGCCAGAATTGTAATAAGTAAGGCACAATGGCTGCCTTGGTGTACTGTTATACAGAATGAACAAGGCAGACATGACAAACCTTTGATTGTGAACGCTTTTTCCTGACATGAAGCTTCCCCTGTCAGTACCCCGCGTGGCAACTTACTTGTATGCCCTGGTAACATTGATAGTGCCATACATTGATACTGCTATCCAACGTTGGTTCGCTGGGAAACTAAATGACTAAAAGACTGGATTTAACTACACAAAGAAAGGTGAGCAACTGCAACGCCATCATCCTCAGAGACGTGGCTCAATAGCACCGTTCCAGACAACGCCATTCAGGTGGACGGACTAACAACATTCAGGAGCCATGCTCTCAGCGGTAATATTAACATTAACACACAAGTATTAAGGTGAAGAACTGAACTGAAATGATCAAAATGAAATGGATCTTTCTGGTCCCATGCCAATTATGTTCACATTTATAAGGTTTACCTTGAGGGAATGCCATGTCTTTCCGTAGCCTGCTTGAAGGCAGCAAATGCAGTTGAAGCCAGGTTGTTGGTGGCAGCATTGAGGCACATTATCTGTGTAATACAATGACAATGCAAATTCCTCAAAGTTATGGTAAGTTTCAGGCAGTCATGCACAATACATGACCAGAACATATTTTTAGCTTCAAGAGACCAACCATGTCACACAAAACAATAATTTACCTTCCTGGAGTAACCATCCACTGCTCCAAACAGCACAATGTTGTACCTTGGGAGCAACATTTAAACTGTAATTACTACACCAGCACAATAAACAGCCTATACATTTATACCATTATTATTATTCATAAGTATTACCTGATTAATTTATGGTTTGTGTCCACATGCAACAGAGAGAGGCGGGCCCTGACAGAGTATGTCCTTTGCAAAATGCACCCTAGGCCTGACAGTCTTGAGAGGATGCCCAGGGAGTCTACACGGTGCAATGATGCAGCCACTCTCCTCCACTGAATATGGATACCCATAGACCGCAACCTCCCCTTGACCATACGGTAGCCTGTTGTTGGCATCTCATTTTTTATGCATTTTTTAACATTATCCAGCTCCTCATCATCCATTTCATGGTAACGTCTAGCAGAAAGACCTAATTCCTTCATCCTTCTAAAAACACTGTCCTCCTTGACACACCAAGCATCTTTGCTATGCAGGGAACAGGGAGGTTTATCTCCAGGACTTCCTCCAAGCATTCCCTATCAATGTCAAACCTGGGACGCCCCACCTCCCCAGGTACTGTATCGGGCTGGACTCTACCAGTGTGCTGCCTCTCAAGGTGGTCCCTCACATGACTAAAAAAGTTCTCTAGGGCCTGTACTATGTCTGTCGGTACATCAACATGCCTTGACAGTGCATTGCACAAATACAACTCCTGCCTACACATAAACTCAAAATAATCTAAATCAATCGGCTCTCTTTCGAGTCCCAGTTCGAACTTGGACAGGAGCCGGGTCAGGATCTGTCTCCTAATGGTGTCCTGAGAAGAGAGAATGTGAAAGTGAAAAAATAAATACATATCTCTCTCCATATGAGACACAAAAGGTGTGTGTGTGTGTGTGTGTGTGTGTGTGTGTGTGTGTGTGTGTGTGTGTGTGTGTGTGTGTGTGTGTGTGTGTGTGTGTGTGTGTGTGTGTGTGTGTGTGTGTGTGTGTGAACATACAGAAATTCCATTGGCAGTTAATTTTACTCTCCAATATTACAGCTTGACTATGGATATTGTGGTACAGCTGACCGACATACCTCCATAGTAGATGCTGGAACCGAAACACGGTGAAATCTGTGTCACAAACATGGGGGGTGGGGAGAAATGAATATCCATCAACTTTTGACCAATACTACAACCAGAAAGTTTCTAAAATAATATTTACAATTGATTCATGTATTTTTAGGTTAACAAACAGAATATGCACGTTAACTCTACAATAGTTCAGTTAGCTTAATATCGTAATATTTATTGTTGCCAGCCAGACATGGCGTTAACTAATGTTAACCCTAAAGTTAACGTTAGCTATGCGTTAGCGTTAGCTACGCTTGACGTTATAGACTAAGTAATAACGTTCTATACAAAGTTTAGCTACACTAACATATTTCTCAGAAACATACATAGATTCAATTTTACACAAGCCATAGTTTTCGTTCATCACAAATGCCTGAATTCAGCCAAGGGTTTCTTACCTGACGGTATCTCTGCCCACGCGGTTGTCGTCTGGGTTTCAGCCATTGACTGTACAATTCAGAATTGAATGAGAGGAGTGCTGAGGAGGGCTGTCAATCAAATATCGCGCTTCAGAAACGGCCACTCATAGGAAAGCCCGCCCTGCCTTGGTTCCCTCCCCATAGTGCCAAAACTAAATTCGCGCGCGAGAGCAGAACATCATTTGCGAGAGGCTGAGGCTGTTTTGTGCGACCGAAGTTATTTCCCGCCCTCGCTTGCAATGAGGTAATGCTCTCGAGGAGCTGTTTTCCTCGCTCGGGGAGCAGCGCTCTGAGTGCGCGTGCGCGCAGAGATAATTTGCGCGCTCGCAATTAATATCTACGCGTGTGATATAATATAATACGCCCGAATGCATGTTTTATCACACGAGTGCTTTATGGCACTAATGTGTCGCCATAGTGGCTATGTATAGTATTTACGGCTTATATGTTCGGTCCTGCTTCCTAGTGGCTATGTGAGGGTAATACAGCTTGTGTGTTCGATTCTGCTTCCTAGAGGCTATGTGGGAGCAGCTTATGTGCTTAACAGGGCCGTGCAGAGACCCTTTGAGAGCAGGGTGACCAGGCGTCCGGCTTTAGGCCGGACAGTCCGGATTTTCAATGCCGCGTCCGGCGCAGCATCAAGCCGGACGCGTATTCGTCCTCCTTTTTGAAGCATATGCTTGAAGAGCGGAGTTTTTTCATCTTTGCTGGGCTGCAGCACAATATCCAATCATAGACTGTAAAAAATGCATCCAACGCAGTAACATATCTGGTCTAACAAATGACGGCTAAGAGCGGTGTCGGGTGACCTGCTTATCATTGGTTAAAAAAGTAAACAAGGGTCCATGTGCTGCTACGTCACTGGTGTAGTCCAGGGTATACGCGGGTATACGGCGTATACCCACTTATTTTTCAGTAATCATTGCGTATATTGTTAAGTATTTTAAGAAGCTTCATTACCCTCACATAGCCACAAGGGGAGCAAGACCTTATTGAAGGCTGCTCCCTCCACAGAAGGCAGCACCTTTAGATAGGTGAAGAAGCCGAAGCCATTACGTCACCCCGGCCACGCCCACTGCATAGGCCACGCCCACTTGACGTCCTCTATCGGAGGACGTCAAGTGAACAGGCCAGAGATCAATAGGTAGACGGCAGAGAGCCACCGGGCCTAAGCCCGGGTGCTTGAAGTAGATCACGGTATTTTCCTCTCATGCGCGTTAGATACAATTCCCTCCCTTAAGCTTCATAGTTACCATGCCGAAACATGCCTACTTTATAACGAATAAAGTCAGTTAAAAGCAATCCGGGATTGGACTACTTTCTTCAAGAATATGCAATAATACCCACTTCTAAATCCCCCCAGATGCGCACCATTCAGTAGTATCGGCAAGCCAAATTTCCCACTTTTTTGCGTTCACACCAAACGCGACGGGGCGACAAGATCCCATACAAGTGAACGTAGAGACGTGTATTGTAGGGCGAATTTTTCGCGAGAGAACACCGGCGACAAGTTTTCATTTGTCGCGCTACACTTTCGCCGTGCACAGGCGAGCGCGTTCACGAGGATTTGTGCAGCGACAAATTCGCTCGAGTTGAAATATTTCAACTTTGACACGAATTTCGCGTGATGACAGCCAATCAGCGTTCAACAGCATAGCAATCGCACCGTGTAGCTGCTACTAGCTGCAATATATATATATAATTCATACTAGCTGGAGCACCAACCAGAATCAGATCACAATCGCTTAGGACCGCGGGTAACCTTTGGCCAGGTCATCACGATTCACGAGCAAACAGAACCAGCAGCAAAGTTTACAGTAAACCAATTTCTTACCTTATGTGGCCCTCCACATGCAGGCTAGATGACGTATCCATATCGTTATCCAGTGTCACAAACATGCTTTTTACAGGAAGCAAAAGGACCGGCTATTTTCTGAATAAAAATGTCAATTTTGGCTGTCTGTCTTGAAACTTCTCCAGTGCGTTCGCACCAAACGCGACGTGGCGACAAGATCCCATACAAAGTGAACGTATAGACGTGTATCGGGCGATTTTTTTTGATTTGTTTTGATTTGTCGGCCACACTTTCGCCGTCCACAGGCGAGCGTGTTCACGAGGATTTGTGTTGCGCGACAAATTCGCTCGAGTTGAAATATTTCAACTTTGACACAAATTTTGCGTGATGACAGCCAATCAGCGTTCAACAGCATAGCAATCGCACCGTGTGTAGCTGCTACTAGCTGCAATATATATATACAATGCATACTAGCTGGAGCACCAACCAGAATCAGATCACAATCGCTTAGGACCGTGGGTAACCTTTGGCCAGGTCATCACGAGCAAACAGAACCAGTAGCAAAGTTTACGTAAACCAATTTCTTACCTTACGTGGCCCTCCACATGCAGGCTAGATGATGTATCCATATCGTCATCCAGTGTCACAAACATGCTTTTTACAGGAAGCAAAAGGACCGGCTATTTTCTGAATAAAAATGTCAATTTTGGCTGTCTGTCTTGAAACTTCTCCAGTGCGTTCACACCAAACGCGACGTGGCGACAAGATCCCATACAAAGTGAACGTATAGACGTGTATCGGGATTTTTTTTTTGATTTGTTTTGATTTGTCGCGCCATACTTTTTCGCCGTCCACAGGCTAGCGCGTTCACGAGGATTTGTGTTGCGCGACAAATTCGCTCGAGTTGAAATATTTCAACTTTGACACGAATTTCGCGTGATGACAGCCAATCAGCGTTCAACAGCGTGGCGACTGAGTGACATGTTTAACGTAACAGCCAATCAGCGTTCGACCGTCAAACTCAGTGCAGTGCAGTCCGGGGTGAACTGCAGCACGGAGGAGAAAGTGATTGTTGCCGTTTGCGACTCTCGGAGCTCTATATATAATAGTATATAATATAATATAATAGTATACATAATATCACGGCCAAAAGCTCTGTGCGCCTCCGGATGGCCGTAGCGCGGGGAGCTCTCATAGGGATTGGGCTTCTCGGAGTTTGTTTACCGGCGTTGCTATGGGTTCCGGTCTTGTGTGTTCCAACGGTTTATTAGGTAGGCCTATAAATAATAAAAAAACATAACTGGGATAACACAAAAAAAAACATACAATGCGATGTATATTCTCGAGGACCCCCCGCCCCTGTGGGAAGTATACATTGCTAAAGGGGTTCCTGATGGAGACTTTCTGTTTGTCGGAGGCTGAACGGGGCAAGCAGCTTCTGGCATTGAATGGCCTCGGGGACTCCAAACCATCAGAGCTCATGGATCATATGCTGAATCTCCTGGGGAATAATAGGCCTTGTTTTTTATTTCAGGCTTTATTTATGCAGCAGCTGCCAGTGCGTGTCAGGGCAGCTCTAGCCAACAGCGACACCACAGACTTTCGGGCTCTGGCTAGGGAGGCGGATCGTTTTTTTGCCACCGGGCGCGAGCGCTGCACGGCCTTATTGGCTCACACCACTGTCGACCTGGAGATGACGGACACCATCGCTGTGGCCGCGGCGACACGACGACAGCCACAGCAGTCTGCAGGCCTATGTTATTTCCACGCCCTGTATGGACCCAAAGCTAGGAGGTGCCGCCCCCCGTGCAGTATCGTGACATCGGGAAATGCACGGGCCGGCACTCGCTAGCTGCCATGAGTGTCGGCCGTTATGGGGGTCTGTTGTTCATCACAGACACAGGCTCTGGGAGACGGTTCCTGTGTGACACGGGGGCCCAGGTGAGCGTCCTGCCCGTGTCACGCATTGACAGAATAGGGGGCGGCCACAGCCCCGCCCTGGAGGCCGCCAACGGCAGCCCCATCCGCACCTTTGGGACCAGGACTGTTTCTTTATGTTTCGGGGGTCAGCGTTTTGGCTGGGATTTTGTCACAGCGGAGTTGTCCACACCCCTCCTCGGTGCCGAATTCCTCTGCGCCAATGGCCTATTGGTGGATGCGATGAACCGGCGCTTAATAAGTGCTGAGACTTTTAGCTCCCTGGCATGTGAGCTCAGTGGCTCGGGCACGACGAAGCTGTCGGGCGCACTATCACCCTCCGATGTGTTTTCCCCCCTCCTTGCGGAACCCCCGGAGCTCACGGAGCCCACGTTCTCAGCTGCCGCCACCAAGCACGGAGTGGAGCATCACATCGCGACCACTGGCCCGCCGGTCTACGCCAGGGCCCGGCGCCTCGACTCTGCTAAGCTCGCCGTTGCTAGGTCTGAGTTTGACACCCTGGAGCGTCTTGGTATTGTCCGGCGGTCGGACAGCACCTGGGCTTCCCCGCTCCACATCGTCTCGAAGCCTGGCGGTGGGTGGCGTCCATGTGGGGATTACCGCCGGCTCAATGACATTACGGTACCCGACCGCTACCCGATTCCCCACATCCAGGACTTTTCTGCCCGCCTGGCCGGTGCGGTAGTTTTCTCCAAGGTGGACCTCGTTCAGGGCTATCACCAGGTGCCCGTCCAGCCGCAGGACGTCCCGAAGACGGCGGTGATCACTCCGTTTGGACTATTCAAGTTTTTACGGATGCCGTTCGGCCTGAAGAACGCAGCCCAGGCCTTTCGGCGCCTGATGGACACCGTGCTGCGGGACCTGCCATTCCTGTTTGTTTACCTGGATGACAATCTGATCGCCAGCGCCTCCACGGCAGAGCACATGAAGCATCTGCGAACACTCTTCGAGCGGCTCAGCCAGCATGGCCTGATTGTCAATCCGGCCAAATGCCAATTCAGCCGGATCGCCATTGACTTCCTGGGCCACCGCATCACCAAGGAGGGAGCTGTTCCCCTGCCCTCGAAGGTGTCTGCAGTGGCGGACTTCCAGCGTCCTCTCACAGTTCGAGCCCTGCAGGAGTTTTTGGGGATGGTGAACTTTTATCACCGTTTTGTTCCCCGTGCGGCCCGGCTCATGAGGTATGAGGCACTCAAGGGTAAGACCGCGAAGCATATCATTGACTGGACCGCTGAGCGAGAGGCGGCCTTTGGGGACACTAAACGGGCATTGGCCGAGGCGACTATGCTGGCGCACCCTTTGCCTGCGGCGCTGATTGCCCTGACCACCGACGCTTCGGACTATGCTGTTGGTGCCGTGCATGAGCAGTTGGTGAACGGCGTCTGGCAGTCGCTGGCATTCCTCAGCCGGCAGCTCCGCCCCTGCGAACGAAAATATAGCACCTTTGATCGAGAGCTCCTCGGCCTTTACCTCGCCATTAGGCATTTCCGTTTTCGTGGACCACAAGCCCTTGACGTTCGCGATGGCAAATGTTTCGGAGCCGTGGTCTGCCCGTCAGCAGCGCCAGCTGGCCTACATCTCGGAGTTCACAACGGACATCCACCATGTGGCGGGTAAGGACAATCACGTGGCTGATTGCCTCTCCCGGGCCATCGCAGGAGCTGTCCACCTGGGAATCGACTATACCAGCATGGCAGGTGATCAGGCCTCCGACCCGGAGGTCCAGGCTCTGAGGACAGCCGTCACGGGACTCCGTTTGGAGGACATCAAGTACGACAACGTCGGTGCCACGCTCCTGTGTGACGCCTCCACTGGACAGCCAAGGCCGGTCGTGGTCCGGTTGTTGGAGGCGTTGTTGGAGGTTTTCGATGCCGTGCACGGCCTTGCCCATCCTGGGTGGACATTCGGGACTGGGCTTGGGCCTGCGTGGTTTGCCAGCGAGCCAAGGTGCATCGGCATGTGACTGCTCTGCTGGCGCATTTTTCAGTGCCGGAGCGGCGGTTCGACCACGTGCATGTGGACCTGGTGGGGCCCCTGCTGCCCTCTCAAGGGTTCAGCTACCTCCTGACGATAATGGACAGGACCACCCGCTGGCCGGAGGCTGTCCCGCTGGCATCCACTACGACCTCTGACGTGGCCCGGGCGTTCATAGGCACCTGGGTCACCCGGTTTCGGCCGCCCTTCTGATGTCTCCTCTGACAGGGGACCTCAGTTCACTTCCGAGATGTGGAATGCGGTCGCCGGGGGCCTGGGTGTGTCGATGGAGCCCCGGCTCCATCGAACAACCGCTTATCACCCACAGGCTAATGGGTTGTGTGAGCGGTTTCATCGCTCCTGGAAAGCTGCACTCCGGGCCAGCCTTACGGATGACGGTTGGGTCGATAGGCTCCCCTGGGTCATGTTGGGCCTCCGGACTGCCCCTAAGGAGGACCTGCGGGCTTTGTCAGCCAAGCTGGCTTACGGGCAGCCACTACGGGTTCCTGGGGATTTCATCCCCACCGCCACAGCTCCCTGGTCGGCGGCCCAGGAGCGGACCTCGCACAAGGACAGGGTCCGGGGTTTCGCGCCGGTGCCCACCTCGCAGCACGGCCTCCCAAAGGCTTGTGTGCCGCCCAGCCTGCGGATGGCGGAGTATGTGTTCATCCGCCATGATGCCCATCGAGGCCCTTTCCGACCTCCCTACGACGGTCCGTTTCGCGTCCTGGAGGCCGGTGACAAGGCCTTCCTAGTAGACATTGGGGGCAGGCCTGACTACATTTCGGTTGATCGCCTCAAGCCGGCCCACCTGGATCTGGACCAGCCCGTGGGGTTGGCTCTGCCCCCGCAGGTGAGGTCGTCCTCCAGTTTCCAAGCCACACCGCCTCATGACTCCTGCGCTGCCTGCTGTGGCCCCCTCGGCCCCCGCACCGGTTCCGTCGTTTCGGGCGGGTGCTCAGGGCTCCTCCCCGTTGGCCTTGACTGTTCGGGAGAGTGAATTTTGGGGGGGCGTCTGTAGCGGTATCGTAATTCACTATGTGTATGATGTATGGTGCGTTCCCCCTTTAAGGGAAGGGGGCGTGAGACCCACCTGGGTGGTGTGACGCATGACTTAAGGAACGCACCTCTGGCTGTGCGTGGTTCTGTGTTTGGGGAAATAAATCCTTCTCATGGTATTTTCACCGGCAATCAAGTCTCCGTCTTCATTTCCTTACGATCTCCTACATTATGCTTTTATATGTACAGTATATAAGGGATGACCAATGGTTAACCGGTCAAACCTATTGATACCATTTTCGAGACTCCTTGAAATAGAACTTGTAATATTGCTTTAATTGCTGATAAGATGATGATAGTTCAAGATAGGACATTAAACAGGTCATAATTCTATCTTTACTATATTTTATATTACTGGGAAAACAAGTTTTCACAAAAATCTCAATTATTATTATTTTTTTTCTGTTGCATTTGAACGCATCAATCATATTACTGAGCCGACCTGAACACATCACATTTGACACTGTTTGTGACCATTGGTCAGTTTTTTTTTAAGCTAACTAGCTCTATATCCTGCCGATTTTAACATGGATTTAAAAACTGCATTACTATTTTTAACTGAGGGGACTTTCTACACCGTCCGGTTGTGTGATTACTACCGCTGCTTTGAATGACTGTTGATGCACGCGGTGCCGACTCTGAGCCCGTCTGCACAACGTCTGCAGCAGCTGACAGAGTTTTCGGTTGGACTAGACGGATACTGAGTTTAAGGAGTTTTTTTAACCCAAAGACAGTGAAGGTACAACACTTTTATGTAGGCCTACAGTCCAGTGTTAAGATATGACCAAAATACGAGCTGCGTTCGCTCACATTAAAGTTCGCTGTGGGCGTGCATGAACCATGAACCAACCTGTCGGCGGCTGGCTGTAAACAGTGCTGCGCCTACGAGTAACTTATTAATCGCGCAACACAACGAATCGACGACCAAATTCGTTGCAAACGCATTTAGTAATCGATTTTTATAGATTTTATCGATTCGTTGTTGCAGCCCTATGTGGAACATCCGATTCTTTTCTCAAAATATAAGAGTTGAGCTTTGGAGAAGTACAATTTTTTCGCCTTCTTAACTTCATGCAAGGATGTCAGGAATGATACTAACATCTGTATGAGAACTTGTAGTTTAATTTGATACCCTGGTCGCCACCCAAGCCTTAGAATTGATCTCAGCATAGAGGATACAGCAGGTTAATCTCAATAGCGGAGTAACCGCGACAATTGCGTTCATTTTAGTTGTAACGCTAACAACTTAATTTGTTCGCGGATCACTATAGGGATATCTGGCGGAGTAGGACCACAATTTCGGGAAGATGAAATAGCCTAGGGCACTTTTACATGACAGCCTACCTGCCTTACTAGTACTACTACTAGTGCCAACTTGCAAAAACTAGCCTTCTGCCAGAGTCACAAAGGCTACGTTTGCACGATGACGGTCTGAACAGAAGACGCAGAAGTGGCGTCTTCACTTTTTATTCTGTGTTTAGACAAGCGTTTTCGGGAGGAAATCTGTGTGCATACGGTGACGCAAAAGTGTGTGGAATTCGATTGGGTATGCATGCCAGGCTCCTAGGTGGTGCTGTGATAGACTATCACACAACACCGCCATGTCTAAGCGCATGCGTAGAATCTTCCTTCTCTTATCCGTGCCGCAAAAAACAAAAAGATCCTTCTCTGTTCAGTAATACTATCTGTAAATATCCTGTACATTTCGTGGAAATACTCCTGTACAGTGGGGGCCGGTCAATAGGGGGCGCTAGGGCGCCGCCCCCATCAAAATTTCAGGAAAAAAGTATAGACACAGTAAACATAAATTACATAATAAAAAGTAATTACCATGTCTGTTCAGTGTTCACTCATACAATGGGTTTTACTTTTAAATTTGTATGCCTTTCCATTCAATATTGGGTTTATTCTGGGTTGTTTCATGCATTTCAATAGCGAGGGGCGCCGGCCAAATGAGTGTGTATGTGGCCTCTTAATCTTTTGGCTTCCATGTGACTTCATGCTGGTCTCTAATTGGTCACTTAAAGATTCTCCTCCGGGCGCAGCTCTCTGCGCCCCTGGCCAATCAGCGTGCTTGGGCTCATTTTTCATCCAGTCTGATTGATTCATGATACCTGTCAGTCAAAGTCACTCCCCTGGCAACGGAGCCGTGCCTGTCACTCAAAGAGCGACAGACACGCCCACGCGCACACGGAGCAGACAGAAAAAAACAACAACGAGAAGACAGGAGGAGACATGGCGACAGCAAACGAAAATTCGGTTGTTTCGTTACGCAGTAATCCTTTCTCGAGGCGTTCGGTGGAGGAAAAAAAAAGAATAAAGGAGCTTGGACCGGAGCAGCCTGATATACAAATCCAGCAGCAGGCAAGTGACAGGGGAAGGAGTTACACTAGAGGCTTCTCCCGTTTGTGTTACACCAAACACAGTTGGCTAGCTGGATGTGGAGTTAGCAATGCTCTCTATTGCTTTCCATGCTTGCTTTTTCAAAGTGTTGGCAGTGGCACTGAAGCTCTGTGGACAACAACTGGGGTCAGAGACCTGAAACATCTCTCTGAAAAATGCAAACGGCATGAAAGTAGCCGTAGCCACCTTGACAACAGCATGAAGCTACAGTTTTTTGGCAGAGTTAGCATTGCTGAACAATTAGATGAGGGCTACAGAGTTGGCATTAGAAGGCACAATGAAGAGGTGACAAAAAATCGTCACATACTGTCCAGGATAATAGACTGTGTGAAATTTTGTGGGGCCTTTGAATTGGCTTTACGTGGCCATGATGAGAGTGAGAGCTCTGTCAACCCCGGGATATTTCGTGGGCTGGTGGATTTTGTTGCCTCTCTGGATGGAGCTTTGAAAGAGCACCTTGAGACTGCCACTGTTTTTAAGGGTACTTCAAAAACTGTCCAAAATGAGCTCCTGGATTGTATGTTGTCTGTTGCAAGGGAGCAAATAATTAAAGAAGCTCAAAAGAGTGTTTTTGTATCAATCCAGGCAGATGAGACAACAGATATTTCAACACAGACCCAACTTGTGCTTGTACTACGCTACATTGATGACAAAACACAGTGTGCAGGAAAGATTTTTTGAGTTAATTCCTCTGCAGTCATCTACTTCTGAGTCCATTGCTACTGCATTAAAAGAGCGTCTTGCTGCCATCATTCCTGAGGATCAGAAAAGCAAGCTAATCTGCCAGGCATATGATGGAGCCAGTGTGATGAGGGGTGCCACTGCAGGTGTTCAGAGGAAAATCAAAGATGAGTACCCAAATGCCCACTATATCCACTGCTATGCACACCAACTCAACCTGATCATGCAACAGGCCACCTCTCACATTTCCAAGCTGAGAATTATTTTTTCTGACCTGGGTGGATTTCCCAGCTTTTTTTCCAGATCACCCAAGCGTACAGCTGTTCTTCTTAAAATGGTGGCCCATAGACTGCCAACATCCAGCAATGTCAGATGGAACTTTCACAGCCGAGCCATCAACACTGTGTTTGAGCACAGACAGGATCTCATTCAGTGTTTTGAGAACATATGCGACTCGGGTGACTTTGACCCCAAAACCATGAGAGAGGCAGGAGGCATGGCCATGCTGCTGGAACATCAGGATTTTAAGTTCTTTCTGGAACTTTTTCACCACATCATGCCACATGTGGACCTCCTCTATGCCATGCTCCAGAAGAAGAACATAGATGCAGTCCACATTAAAGGGAGCATCCAGCAGTTTGAACAGGACATACAAAACATCAGGTAATAAGTATTCCTATCAGTAATATGATCATCACATTTTTGAACATTATCTCTTTTCCCCTTTTTGATTATTATTATGACTTCTCACACAGAAATTCTCGCCATTCCATGGGTGAGCAAAGCAGTGGTTCTCTGACAGCAAAGAGGCGTCGGGTACTCAGTTCAGAGGATCGTCAAAATGTTGCAGAAGAGGTGAGTTTATGTTGTAGAAATCTGTTATAGTCCATGTTTCATTTGAGGTTGTAATGGTTGTTAGAGGAGAAATGTGTTTTGAAATACAATTTAAAATATGTCATTGTCATGTTGCAGAGATGTAGCCTCATATTGCAGAGATGTAGCCTATCACCTAATCACAATTAAACTATTTGTTTAAAGTAGTACTATCACCAATACATAAATAATAGCAATACAAAAAGCTGAAATATGCAATAAATAGGTCCAGGGGAGCCATAACTATATGTACACAAAATATAGCCAACAGTGTACTGTCTGAGGAGCAAATGCAAAAAAAAAAAATTGTTAAAGAGACATCTATTTTTTCTCTATATTTTTGTATTCTTCTCTCTGTAGATCTGCAACACCATTCTGGGACACACCAGGGAGCGCTTCTCCTTCACCGACCATCTTGTCTGTGCAACCTTGCTGCAGGGGGACAGGTTTGAGGACCATCAGGGGGCATTTCCTGAAGAGACACTACAAAGCACGCTGAAGGCCTACAAAATGCTGAATGGAAGCAAACTGAAGACAGAGCTCAGTCTCATCTACAGCAAAGTAGAGTTCAGAGCCTGTTGTGGTGCAGTGGACCTGTTCCAGCTGTTCATGGAAAACAATCTTGAAGATGTCTTTTCAGAAACGGTCACTCTCTTAAAGATCCTCATCACCACACCCATGACCACAGCTGAAGCAGAGAGGTGCTTCTCAACCTTGAAAAGAGTGAAAACCTTCCTCAGAAACACCATGACCCAGGAGAGGCTGAATGCACTGGCCATGCTCTCCATGGAAAAGAGACTTGTTTGTGAAATGACAGATTTCAATCAGAAAGTCATTGAAAAATTTGCTGGCCTGAAGGAGAGGAGAGCAAAATTTATGTTCAAGGAGTTTATTGTTGTGTTGTAATCCCCGCCCGCCAGTGCGCCCCCCCAGATTTTTTTAGCACCAGCCGCCACTGCTCCTGTATGCTTGTTAGAGCTGCCAGAGCAGCTTGAAGGTCCGACGCATGGAAATAATCTGACATGTTTGTTTATTTCCTTGTACTGGCACATGTATGTGACGTAAACGCGTACGCGACGTGAGCAGATCTGAGCAGTGTTTTGCGTCTTGACAGTTTAGACGGAAACGCTACGGCGGAGCGTATTCAACTTTTCCACCCTGGACGGTGGTTTCAGATTTATGCGTTTTCATGCCCCCAAAACGCCGGCACCGTCTAAACGAAAGGCACTTCCGATAAAATATTTTGTCGTTTTCACCCGCAAGCGTCCTCGTGTAAACGGGGCCTGAGACAGAATAAACATGAAACGGATTTGACCATGTCATGTGGCCAAGTAGTTACTACAGAGTATACAGATTCAATATAACGATGTATGCTGTCCCTTTGCAATTTCAAAAGGTTTCCCAGATAGGTTAGCTGTATAGCTAGCTGGTAGGCTATAAAAAATAAACCGAGTGGTAGCCACTTTCACAGGTCAGTTAAAACGATGCTTGTTGAAAAGCTTTTGCTGGCAAACATAGGCCTATAGTTCAAAATGACATTACAAAATGAGATAACTGTTACAGTTTATTTAGCATTATCAACTTAATGGTTTTGGAAACAACTGTCTGTGTCTGACTCTGTAGTAGTGTTGGCTCGGTCGTTCGCGAACCGGTTCGAATGAACGAGTCTTTAGGACGAACGAACCGAACCGGTTTGTTTCTCTCGTTCGTGTCGTTCACAATTCGATTCACCGGAAACTCGACTGAACGAGGTAGCACTAACTCCACTGAGTCTGACTGACTCAGCTGAGAACCGTGCAATAGCGTGCATTCCATGATGCGATTCACCGCTACTGGAAACTAAGGCTGATTCGCGAACGACTCCTCCCAGTTCATTCGAGTTTCCGGTGAATCGATTCACCGGAAACTCGACTGAGCTGGGAGGCGTCGTTCGCAAATTGTTTGTTCGTTCAGCCTGGTTTCCGGTAGCGGTAAATCGCATCATGGAATGCACGCCATTGCACGGTTCTCACCTGAGTCAGTCAGACTTGTTGGGCAAAATAACCTGCTGAGCACATATAAATATAGCTAACTCCCACCCTAGCTTGAGGAGCACAACACATGGCAGTCACGATACAATATAGTCAGCTTTTAAACACATAACACACACATGATAACATAGTCAGGTCGAGGCCAGAGCTAAGGCCCCATTTCTCCGCCAGGCAAATGGTAAACACTCAGACAATGCACTGTTTCATCCTCAGAACGGGAGGGCCACAATCAGGAGACTCTTTGAGGCGCTCCCCCATCAGGAAGAACACGAGGAGATACACTAGGGCCTGAGAGCCAAGGTCACGCAAAGCACTGTTTCATCCTCAGAACGGGAGGGCCACAATCAGGAGACTCTTTGAGGCGCTCCCCCATCAGGAAGAACACGAGGAGACACACTAGGGCCTGAGAGCCAAGGTCACGCAAAGACACACAGAACCACATACGTCTCAAACGCACACACCTCACCAAGAGGAAGATACAGCATAAAACTGTATCACACAGACACTTCTGCCCCTTCTTCTGAAGCAGACCTTCCACGGAGGCGAAGCTCTGGACGAACCATCAGCGCTGATTAGGGACTTAGACATATTCGATTTCTCACGCTTTATGACTCTGTATAACCGTTGCCACTTTACTTAATAAATCCAAGGTCCTCGTGCCGACAGACTTTATTACCTCTCCGTCTCATTTCATCTGGATCCAGTAACTAGACAGACCGTTTTTCCCTACAATTTGGTGACCTCCGACGTGATTTTTTCTGAATTGAACACGCAACTGGGAAACGAGAGACGGAGAGCGGCACGACCTCGGGACCCCGGAGCACCGGACCGATTCCTGCAGTCTCACCTCGCGTACGCCCAACAAAAGGTAGGCAGAACCTGTTGATAAAATCCAAATTCTGCATAGTTATATAGGAACCACATTAGGAGGTGAGACTGTGAGAGCGGTTCGCTACGGGATATCTCGTGGGGACGAATAGAGTTGCATTCCAGCATTGCCCCATAAACCCAATTGACCCTGAACGCGTGACACATCGAATATCGGCTCGTTGCATGGTGAAAGAATACCCTCGAGACCATAGGGCCTATAAGAATCGGTCATAGTGATACAAGACTACCGATGGCCGAATAATGTATGCCTGGGCCAAGAGTGGAGCCCAGAGGGATGCCTGGGCCGCGGGTGGAACCCAGAGGGAATGAGAAGGGCCTATAAGAATCGGTCATAGTGATACAAGACTACCGATGGCCGAATAATGTATGCCTGGGCCAAGAGTGGAGCCCAGAGGGATGCCTGGGCCGCGGGTGGAACCCAGAGGGAATGAGAAGGGCCTATAAGAATCGGTCATAGTGATACAAGACTACCGATGGCCGAATAATGTATGCCTGGGTCAAGAGTGGAGCCCAGAGGGATGCCTGGGCCGCGGGTGGAACCCAGAGGGAATGAGAAGAAAAAACTAGGGCCTATAAGAATCGGTCATAGTGATACAAGACTACCGATGGCCGAATAATGTATGCCTGGGCCAAGAGTGGAGCCCAGAGGGATGCCTGGGCCGCGGGTGGAACCCAGAGGGAATGAGAAGGGCCTATAAGAATCGGTCATAGTGATACAAGACTACCGATGGCCAAGTAATGAATGTGTATTAAATAATTCTATGTGGTAAGAAGGTTAGAGTCCCTTTGCAGAGGAAACCGTATGCCTGGGGCACGAGTGACACACAGAGAGACAGTGTGTGTATGCGTGAGAGAGGCTGTGTGTGTGTGTGTAAGAGGCCCAGAGAGATTGAGACGGAGAGACTGTGTGTGTGTGTGTGTGTGTAAGAGGCCCAGAGAGATTGAGACGGAGAGACTGTGTGTGTGTGTGTGTGTGAGAGGCCCAGAGAGAGAGAGAGAAGAGAACGAGCGTATTTGTGGGCCGGCGAAATATAGAAATAAATCAATCAATGATAACCCGGCTATGTGTGCAACGCTTACCTGCTTTGTTATGCCCAACGCTATTTTGCCGTGTCTGATTAGTGTGGGTGCGGGACACAGAACGAGAGGTCCGTTGATATGTTTCTGTGTGTGCGTCTGCGGGAGACAGAACGAGAGGTCCGTTGATATGTTTCTGTGTGTGCGTTTGGAGGAGACAGAATGAGAAAGGTCTGTTTAGGTGTGTGTGTGAGAGGGAGCGAGAGAGATAGCAAGGAGAGATAGCAAGGAGAGCTAAAGTCGAAGGACGATTGAGAGGGACCATTTTCCCTCTAGACAGTTGGAGGTAGCGATAGAGTGCGTGTTTTTCTAACAATGAACGGTTGTTTCAGGACCACGAGAAGGGGCTCTGTATGGTTTTCAGGCCCAGAGTGTAATCCCCTTTCCCATATGTGTAGTCCTCCCATTTGAGGTCCCCGTCAACCATATTTGAAGTCCTCTACTCCACCTCATGTTGTAGTTCCCCTCCCTAAAATTGTATGGAAGTTAGAACCTGTGAGGGTGTTTTGGTTCGGCCTGACGAGGCCTGTACCAATTTCGGTGGTCAGCTTCTAGTTTTGTGTATATAGAAATTTGGAAAGGGGGAGCAGTATTAAGTTATATATAATAAAGTGAAAAGTTATTTGTGAATGAAGGGACAGAAGGATCTTTTTGTGTGTGAGAAATAGTTATTAGGCCTTGTTCCATGATGGAGAGTTGAGGATGTTGCATTCCAGGCTTATCTGTTAACGGTCCTAGCTGCTGCTTGACCCTAAGGGGAGTGAGGAAGGGTGAGAGAGAGAGAACACATTTCCCCCCCCATTTGTCGAGCTACACCATTCAGGCAGTACAGAGAGACACACTAACACACAGTACAGAGAAAGGAAATAGAGTGTGTTCAACTGAAAGCGTGTGGTGGCCATACGCCATAAAACACCACATATCCAAGGAATGCAGGTAGAGCTCTGTTGAGTTTTCAGGCTTTGATAAATTTGTAGTTCCCTGTCTGCCATGTTTGAAGTTCCTTGTAGTCTCTGTCCATAGGTTTCACCTGAAAAACCCCTCTGCTGGCCGAGAAAAGGAACTACCCATGGTATCTCTCACACCCAGCCCCCAGAGCACACTCGCTTTCAAGGCGTTATGGCCTGCACCCAACGTGGGAGGGAGACACAGAGAGAGAGAGAGAAGCCACATTCCACCCTTATCTGTTGTCTTGCACCAAACAGCACCCCGTACTGAGGAGGGAGAGAGAGCGTGTTCTCCCGAAGGAGGGAGAGAGAAACAGGGAGACACACAGTGGATATTCACATTATGGCTAATTTGTTTTAGTTTTAGTTTTGTTTTTTGTCTTCCTAGGACAACAGTTATCATTCATGATGATGAACATCGAAGTTCATGAGGAGGTTATAAGGACAATAACTGTTGATACTTTAATGGGACAACAGTGATGCTAATCTAATGCAATTGGACTAAAGAAGGTGTTTCTATTAACTAAGTGATTCATATTATTTTCACACAGGAAAGAATAATTGAATAAATATGGATATGATAAAGATGAGGATAATAATTAAAAAAATATATATACATAAAGTAAAAACGTAATCTTGATAAACTGTACAGGTAGGACTACACCTATTAAAATATGGGGTGTATCTCTTTGGTCAAGGATGACAGGTGGATTGATGCCACATCTGCTGGGAAGGGATCCTACATGCTATGTTGTCAATTTGGATTCGGAAGTAGTGGGTTTACCTTTCAAATGCCACTACTGCTGCTGCAACACTTTAATAATTTTAACTCTGATAAATGACTTTTTGTTTTATAGTTTCCCTGAGGAGTATTCATTACGCACACACATTTGGCTGCATAGGGCAGTTGGGGCTGAAGACTCTGTCTCCATCCCTCCACTTTGCGATCTATACCACCATATGGGTGGGGATTGATTGTATCCCAGGTATGGCATCCTGCAGCGAGCCAGTATGGAAGGCTGGTTAGCCAACGACGGGTAAGATCCCACCTTGACACCCGGGACGACCTAAGGCAGGCACAGTCACGATTACTTGGCAGAGTCGCTGTGGGCATTGGCTTACTTGATCATGAAGTCACGAGCTGCAACAATCATAGGAAGTGCCGGGTGGGGTGTAAGGTGGAGGAGGAACAGGGGTCAGATATGTCAGCTCTGGCAGCAGAGGTGGTCTTGGAACGGGGCATGTCGCGTTTTATTTTATTTTATTTTATTTTACCTTTGTGGTATAGAAGCCCACTAACGCATGTACGTTTTTCGGTTTAGTGCATGACTTTGGAACAGCGTGGTTTCAGGCGGCTGATGGTAAACCCACCCATATTGGGCTTTGGTTTTGGACATACTGGTTTCGATTTCCCTTCCCAAAAGATTGGCTTTAATTTGCTGATGGTTAAGGTTAGACGTTTCGACGTTGGTTGCACCAACGGCGTTCTTAGATTTGCTTATCATTTAATGTGCATGGTTTTGACCATTGCGCAAGGGGGGAGGTATTGAGGAGAATTAAAAAAAAAAATAATAATAATAATAATAATAATAATAATAATAATAATAATAATAATAATTAGAAAACAAGGTTTTTCTTCACCATACTTGCAAACAATGATTGACATCCAGCTAAATGAGTGTGAAATACAGTGTTCAACAGATGGGTAGAAGCAGTCCCATCAAAAGACCAAAGTGCGACTACAGTAATCAAGTTTCTGACTGGAGAAGTCAAGGCAAGGTTTGGACTTCCGTCAGAAATAAGCTCAGACAAAACGTTTATTCAGAGAACACTCAAACAAGTGATTCAACATTTGCATGTCAAATAAAGACTAGATTACGCCCCAATCCTCAACCACAAGGTATGGTGGAAAGAGTGAATGGGACGCTCAAGACAAAAATTAACAACATTTGTGCAGGCACTAAATTGAATTGATGCACTACCACTGACACTAATGAGTTATCGCATGAAAACTAACAGAACGACGCATCTAACCCTGCATGAAATGCTTAAGGGTCGACCCATGCCTTCACTTAACATTCAAGGGTCCCAAAAGGGACTTCCATTAGAATAATTAGAAATAGGATTAAGGAAAATATGTTTGAACATCTAACTGTTGTACATAAGTTTGTAATTCCAGCAAGAGGAACACAAAGTTCCAGGGCCAGAGGAGGAGCCAGATGCAGACACGCCCGGAGCCGACCAACTACCCAAGGATGATGCAATCAGATTTCGGCAGGGTTTGAATCAGTCCTGTTTTGGTGGTCCACTATTAACAAAAATGTTGTTTGGATAAATAGTATATACTATAATCAGCAACGTTTTGTCAATTTTTCCACGGATAAGGTCAAGGGACTATATAGATATAGATATGCTATTGGCAGAGCAAGGAGGGGTGTGTGGGATGATAAAGACGACATGTTGTACTTTTATCCCCAATAACACAGCACCGGATGGGTCGGTGGCCAGGGTGCTGGCAGGGTTACAGTCCCTCAGATTAGATTTGGCAGAGAGAATTCCGGCATTAATGACCCCTTCACAGGATGGATGGAGAGCCCAATGAGCGATGGGCGCTACAGGTGCAGCAGGTGCCATCCAAGCTTACCTGGGGATCGAGAGTTTGGACGAGGGACCACCAGAGGGGCCCGACCTGATCCGGCTGGAGAACATGGAACAGACCCCTGCCCCACTGTCCAAGAGCCCCCCACGCAATGCAGCGTGCCAATACATGAAGATCACCTGACCCCCCCCCCCCCCCCCCCCCTCCCTTCCCCATCCCAGCCACTACAAGCAAACCCCACCACCACACCCCCCCCCCCCCCCGCCTGTGACGTACTAGTAACCTCTCCAGGTGGGCTGCCCCATTCCCGTCCCCGCCAACGGCACCACCCCCCTCCCACCTGATGCACCTGATGCACCCACGTCGCCCGGACCAGGGATCTGCGTTCCGGCACCAGGGGCTGCGGCCCGTTCCCTTAAGGCTTGAGGGCGCCCCTGGCTGTATTCGCTTCTGTACGCTTCACTGTTTTTAGCCGCTCCCATATCTATGCCCGCGTCTACGCAACCGACGCCGGGAACGTAAATGTTGTTGTGTATATCGCTGTCCCACTAGATGGAGCTCGGGGATACACACGGGCGAGATTCCAGGGGCCTTGATTGCCCGTTTATCAGATGAGGTCCTGAGCGCAGTTGAATAAAAGGGTCTAATGCTCAGGTGGCGCCTTGCGTCCACCTGCCCGTGATGACGCTCAGGGCTATTCCGTGGTTTCAGTTGTTCCCGTGCCCCGTGCCTACCCTGGATACCCCATGCGTGTGATTGCTTATTGTTACACGACCAGCTAACTCCTCCTCACATCCTTAGTGTGTGGTCACCTAGGGATGGGTTGAGGGGGATTGCCATTCGTTATCCACCTCATATCTTTCTATTATTATTACTATTATTTAGGGACACGTTTTATAGGTTGCATTTCTTTCCTGTGATTGTTATTGTGTAGTATTTGTGTGATTGTTGCATTTTTGTTTATTGTTTACTGTTTGTTTTATTGTTGCATTTCGTTGTTATTATTAGGGTTTGGTGTTAGTTTTGTTGTTGGTTGTTGTTATTTGTTTTTTGTATTATTGTATGCTTGTGGTATGTTTGTTTTTTGTGTATTACCTGCTGCCACTTTACTTGGTATCGTCTGTTCGCGATGTAAGGCCGGGGTGGATGCCACCCCCTAGGTGGGGTGTGTATGGCATACCCATGTCTGAAGCATGGGTGGCGTTTCTCCCACGTGGTTCCCCATACACCTGGTCCAGCGACTTATTTTAGTCCCATGCTCATGGTTGTTTGTTTTTATGATAATTTTGTCTTCTTTCTGTTATTTCTAAAAGTGTTATGATGGTAGTCCCGCGCTGAAGTCCTATCCCTCGTACCCCTAATGAGTAAAAGTCGTCTTGCGACGACTTGAGGGGGATATGTTGGGCAAAATAACCTGCTGAGCACATATAAATATAGCTAACTCCCACCCTAGCTTGAGGAGCACAACACATGGCAGTCACGATACAATATAGTCAGCTTTTAAACACATAACACACACATGATAACATAGTCAGGTCGAGGCCAGAGCTAAGGCCCCATTTCTCCGCCAGGCAAATGGTAAACACTCAGACAATGCACTGTTTCATCCTCAGAACGGGAGGGCCACAATCAGGAGACTCTTTGAGGCGCTCCCCCATCAGGAAGAACACGAGGAGATACACTAGGGCCTGAGAGCCAAGGTCACGCAAAGCACTGTTTCATCCTCAGAACGGGAGGGCCACAATCAGGAGACTCTTTGAGGCGCTCCCCCATCAGGAAGAACACGAGGAGACACACTAGGGCCTGAGAGCCAAGGTCACGCAAAGACACACAGAACCACATACGTCTCAAACGCACACACCTCACCAAGAGGAAGATACAGCATAAAACTGTATCACACAGACACTTCTGCCCCTTCTTCTGAAGCAGACCTTCCACGGAGGCGAAGCTCTGGACGAACCATCAGCGCTGATTAGGGACTTAGACATATTCGATTTCTCACGCTTTATGACTCTGTATAACCGTTGCCACTTTACTTAATAAATCCAAGGTCCTCGTGCCGACAGACTTTATTACCTCTCCGTCTCATTTCATCTGGTCCAGTAACTAGACAGACCGTTTTTCCCAACAGACTCAGTGGAGTTAGTGCTACCGGAAACTCGACTGAACGAACGAACGATTCGCGAACGACTCCTCTTGGCGAACTGGGTCACGGAAACGAATCATTAAATCCACCACTACTCTGTAGTGATCTTACCGTGCGTTGTACCGTCTCTTAAAACAACAAGGGCATCTTGCAGGCAGGCAAAGGTGAAAGGTCACGTTGATAGCCTATGACGTCACCCAGCGGCAGCAGGGCACTGAGTGAACGAGGCTACAAAGTACAAACTTTACTTCTATATTATTACTATTAGACATTTTTATTCTCGGATAATTGATTCACATGTTAATGTTTAATTGTTCATGTGTAATTTTACAAAGCATTGAAAATTTAAATGTCCACTCAAAAGGGCACTTTGGTCCTTCAGAGGGAAAAGGGCAGGGGCTCTGGCCTCTGCACGTGCCTGGTGCTTAAAATACGTAACAGTACTCCATTTGCAAATCAGCCTTAGCGATTTCCTGCTGAAGATGAAGACGATATAATTCTTTAGTCGTCAACTGAAATAGAGGAAAATATTGTTTGAACATTCAAGCGACATACTTGGCCAATAAAGTAAGTGAGTAGCCTAGGGATATGTCTTACATGCTCATATTGCGACCCTGATGCACCCGCTGCTTCCTCGACCACAGTCCGTACGAGACAAGTGAGTTTGAGAACACTGTTAGTTTAGTTTAATCTTCAATAATGACTTGGAACTGGCAAGAAAAGGCTAGGCCTACCTCAGTTCTTTCAGACCCATCCATGGCAATATTTTCATCGGTCTCCTGTCATACAAAGAGCAATTATAGGCCTATTGGCTGAGTAGTTTGAGATGCGCTTACAACAGAAATGATAAAAAAAAAGGCCTACCGGACTTACATAAACTGGAGGACAGGGGCGGACTGGCCATCGGGAGGTTCGGGAGATTTCCCGAACGGCCGGACGATTTCAGGCCGAGCCGGCCGGCCGTAATTCTTTTAGATTTTTATTTTTTTTATTTTATTATTATTATATATTATATATTTTTATGTTAAAAAAAAATGATAAAGTTAAGTAAGCCGTGATTTGGGGTGGCCTGCTGCCGGATAATTGCTTACAGCGCGAAACGGAGCTCTTGCCTGACGGTGAAACGGGGCCGATGTATTACTGTAAATTTAGAGGGGGGAGCACCCACACAGTGTATGGGGGCAAAGCGAAAGGCCAAAGCGAGCGGCCGAACGGCCCCTCCGCGGTCTGTCATTTCTGATTGGCTCAGCCTGACACATGGCCGGGTCAGTTACTTCTCGTTGATCTCACTGAAGTTACACAGTCAGAAATACGAAAATGTCAAAAAGGAAAAAAGGTGGTGGAGAGGAAAAATAATTGGGTGGCGCTCAGAAGTTGAGGTTGAAAAATAAAAAAAATTTAGAGCTAGACGCAGCCAAATGTGCAAAATTAACCGACCTTTTCCGTGGAAAAGCCAAGGTTGACGGCGACGCCCCTGTCAGCGAGACTGGTGAGGCGGGAACAGGACACAGCAACATAGCTATGACAGGTGCACTAGCGAGCATGTTTGGCAATATAATAATGACTTAAACTAATTATGGAAGTACCAGAGACGTCGGAGAACTATTCATAATATTGCAATGACCACGGAAGAGCCAGTGAATGAAGTATTGATCAGAGAGCGATTTATTAGATACCACCGCTAATACTTCAACACCGGTAGCCACAGCAACGCACAACAAACCCCGGCCCGCCCCCATCTCCCAAACCCTGTGCGCTACAATATCAAACAGCTTTTGGCCGTTATATTATGTATATATTATATTATATACTATTATATATAGAGCTAAAAGTATGTTTAAGAATTATAGTCTCTTAACTTTTATTATTATTATTATTAGTCAAGTCCAGTGACAGTCGAGGTGATGCTGAGACACAGGGTGACTCCAGGCATGGTGGTGATGAGGAGGTGAAGGAGGAGTATGGAGCAGAAACCAGCATAGAAACAGTGAAAGGTACAAGGGCAATTGTTTTATGAATATAAATAAAAAAATGATTATGTTTAAAATGATAAAAATCATAAATTAAAGAATATCCACTATTGCAGATGTAGCTCTACACTCAACCCAGGCAGAGTCAGGGTCCAGCAAAGGAGAAGTTGAGCTAGCTATTCACCCAGATGAGGATGAGGGATTTCCTTTTTTTGACCGCCCAGCCTCAAAAGATTTTTCCAAATTTTTTAACTTCCACCCTCAACAACCCCCCAGAAAAGGTGTTAGCATCTATGAGACGAAAGATGGCATCAACAGAAAGTGGCTCACATACTGTCAAAGAGACAACTCTCTGTACTGTTCAGTATGTTTGGCCTATGCAAAGCCATCTGCAACTGACAGCACATTTATTAAGGGGGGGATGACAGCCTGGAAGCATGTTCATCAAAGAATAGAAGAGCATGAAAGAAACAAAGGCCATAGAGATAGTGCAGAGGCATATTTTATGAAAGCCAGCCAAGCAGACATAGCAAGCCTACTTTGTGGGAAACAAATCTCTCTGCACCGGGATCAGGTCAGGAAGAAACGCCAAGTCATGGATCGTGTGATAGAAGTGATCAAAGTTTTAGGGAAGTGTGGTCTAAGCTATAGAGGCACTGAATTTGAAGCAGCATACACCTGGGAGAAGTTCGCTGTTGACCATGGAAACTTCTTGGAAATGATCATTCTATTAAGCAAATTTGATGTCTCGCTCCAAGAACATGTGAAGGAATGTGTTCAAAAAAGCAAAAGCCTACATGACAGCGGTGCGAAAGGCAGAGGATCCCTGGTAACACTGCTCTCTAAAACCTCTGTTAACAAAGTAATTGACGTCATCAGTCACTTAATTAAGGAGAGCATATCTAGGGAGGTAAGAGTGGCAGGGATGTTTTCTGTGCAGATTGACACCACACAGGATGTCACCTCCACAGACCAATGTGCTGTAATCCTCAGATATGTCAATGATGAAGTCCAGGAGAAGCTCATAGGTGTGGTTCAATGTGAGTCATCAACTGGAGAATATTTTGTGGAGCTACTTAAAGAAACTCTGTCAAAGGTGGATATTGATCTTCAGAACTGTGTAGGCAACTCAACTGATGGTGCAGCAAACATGCAAGGCCAATACAAGGGGTTCTCTACCTTACTCTCATCAGAGTCTCCTAATCAGGTGCACATCTGGTGCTATGCACATGTGCTTAATCTGGTTTTGGGAGACACCACAGGCATTGTTATCGAAAGTGCATCTCTTTTTTCTATTATAAATGATGTAGCTGTATTTATTAAAGATTCATACAAGCGTATGAATGTCTGGGAGAAGGTGAGTGATGACAAGCGACACAGAAGGCTGTCTCCGATTGGAGAAACTAGCTGGTGGGCAAAGGACCAGGCTCTCAGCAAAATATTTGGCTGTTTTGGTAACCCCTACAATGCCTTGTTCGTGGACTTAATCCTAACACTGAAGAGGATAGTGGAGGATAAATCAATGAAACCACCTGTCAGAGCAAAAGCAAAGGGTTACTTTGAGGCCTTTTTGAAACATGAGACAATCCTGACTGCACAAATATTTCTGAGGATATTTGAGATCACCTCCCCACTCTCCAACTACCTGCAGACCAGTGGCATGGACCTAATCACTGCGCATCGCCTAGTAATGGGGGCCCAAGACAGCCTAAAAAAATGCACAAGGGACATGGATGCCGTGACAAAAGCCGCTAATGTCTTTGTTGAGTGGGCTAACGATAAGCTGGAGGAAAACGAATCCGAAGAGGTGGTACAGGCAGCTCTCCCTCAAAGAAAAATCAGAAAGAAAAAGACCATGCCAGGTGAAGAAGCAGAGGAAGAACACATATTGAGTGCAGAGGATCAGTACAGGATCAAGGTACACAACACCATTTTGGATACAGTGACTGAGAGCATCCAAACACGCTACTCTGCAAATGGAGCCCTTTATGATGATTTTGCCTGCCTCGACCCAAGGAACTTTGACACATTGAGAGTTAAAAACCTCCCATCTGAATCCCTGGAACAACTCAGTCGATGTCTCCTGAGATTTGACGACAGAGCCACACCTGGAAGGCTCAAGGCCGAGCTCTATAATCTGGCCAACCAATGGGAGAGAATAAAGTTGCCCCATTTGGAGTCCTACACTGTCAGGACTGCAGCAGAGCATACCAAAGATGGAGATGGCCTGGAGCTCACAGTCACCAGCTGCACCTCCTGTAAAGACTGTGCAATTTGTGTGTATCGGGTCCTTTCCAAATACAACCTTCTGACTGGTTCCTATCATGTCATTGGATTGGCCTACAAGTTCCTGCTGACACTCTCCTTCAGCCAAGTGGCCTGTGAGAGGACCTTCTCAACACTAAAATTTGTGAAGAACAGACTGAGAACCACCTTGACACAGGATCGTCTTGAGGCCTTCATTATAATGTGCACCGAAAAAGAGATCCTGATGTCTCTAGACAACGATGAGGTCATTGACAAAGTTGCGGAGACCAGTGAAGTGCTCCAGCGCTTGCTGATGATGTGAGGTAGGACAGTCTGTTTTTTTTTGTTTTATGAATAGAAATTAAAGCATAAGATTGTGTTTGAAATGATAAAAAAAAGAATTTCCACTATTATCTTTAATGTATTGGCCTGCTAAATTAGAATTATTTGTTACTTGTCATTTTCATGCAGATGTAGCTCTACACCGGCAGATTCAGGGTCCAGCGGAGAGGAAGCAGAGCGAGCTCTACACCCAGATTATTTTTTGCTGTTTGTTTTCTCTAACTATATAAATCCAACTATATCAATCAAGGAAAGTTTGTCTGTCTGTGTGTGTGTGTGTGTGTGTCCTAATTTTTCTCCCAAACGGCTTTACCTATCACTCTGAAATGTCGAATAGCCCCTCAATATATACCTGGCCAGAGACTGACAGAGCCATTTTTCTAATTTGTCAATGCAAACGTTGGTTAAAAAAAAGCTTGATTAGTGATTTATGTGAAGCTGTAACCAACAGACAATGTGTATGTGTGTGACAATTTTTTTCCACTAAAATAATTGTATCTTGCACTATTTAGATCATTTTCAGCCTTGATTTTCCTTTCTAGGCACATGCAATTTCAAATATTTTGTACATGGACAAGATTGCTAATAAAATATTTCCCAGTGATCTTCACATTATTCTAAACACATGCACATCCCAACATTGACATGCAGTTGCAATGCACATATCCACGGATAAGGACTAGTTTTTATTATTTTACACCGTGGCAAAATTCCACACACGCTATTCCCGCGGTCTCATAAAAGGCCTCTCCATCCCAAAGTCCCGGGCCAAATTTTTGTCCCAGTCCACCCCTGCTGGAGGATGTTCATTCGTAGCCGGCTCCATTAAAAGCAATACTCTGTCTTGATCTGTGAAGTTGATTAATTCAGTCACGTTTTGGAATAGAGCCACATATACAGGCATACAACAAACATGGGGTTCTATGTCGTATAGGCTTCGCCTTTTAAGGCTATCGCTATTGGGTTATCCCTAGGCGTGAGCCGTAGCACTGAAAAATTTGTAATCCCCGCCCACCAACAGCGTGGGCCTCAATTACGTCCGCGGGCCTCAACGACGTCCGCATTTCGCAGATATAGGCGGGCGCCGGTGGACGTTCTGCTCCCATTTTCTTCAGGATGATCCTGTAGCATACTGAAATAAAGAGATATTATGGACTCAACGGCGAATGGCATCTGCAAGACATGTAACACGGGTTACATCTTGCCGTATGGCGGCCATGAGGTGTGCGAGGGCTGCCTTGGGCATGAACATGCCGTCTTGGCGCTCTCGCCGCCCTGCCTGTGTCGGCATTATGCTGCGCTGCCCAGACAGCGCAGAGCCGACACTGCCGCCGCCATTGCTGAATGGGCCGACGACTTTACTGTCCCGCTCGACGATGCTCTCTCTCTCCTTGTGAGCTCGGAGTCAGACGACTCCGATCGCGACGAGGAGGGGGCGTCTCCCCCGGATTCCCCTCTCCGAATGCAGAGGCCCGGGGCAGCAGCATTGCCCATCTCTGCCGCCAGCTCACTTCCAGTGGTTGGAGCTTTGGTGGCAGAGCTACCGGGCATTACCCGGACCGGCTCTGTGTCACCTGGGGGCTCGAGGCCGCAACACACCCCGCCCGTCTCGCCCCGATCTGGCCGATGTTTCCCGCCATCAGCCCCTACTTCAGTGGGGCTGCGGTCGAGCCCGGGAGGCTCGGTGCCCCGGTGAAAACATTTATCCAGGTCACTAAGACGGAGGGTCTGACAGACCGGGGTTACAGGGCGGTACCGCCGCTGGATCCCGCTCTGTGTGCTGTCTTTGGAGTGAAGCCGGGGCTCAGCAACCGCTGTCCCACTCCCAAAGACCAGGGGTCTCATTTATAAAACTGTGCATGGGATCATTACTAAAAGTGTACCCATGCACAAAAGCCAAGTTTTGCGTGCGCCAAAAAGTATTCAGACTTACAAAACCCTGCGTAGACACTTGTGGGTGAGGTGGAGGCCCGAAAAGTAGTTTTGTTCGGCGGTCACGGGATTGTGATCGCCAACAGCAAAAAGCAGAGTGAGTGGCAACATGTTGCTGAAGCAGTGAACTCTGTCAGTAGCACGGAGCGCACAGTCCCAGAATTAAAAAATAAGTGGTCTGAAATAAAGGTACAGATTTTTATGTACCAATAAATCGTTATGGTCCATAAAGACCCTCTCCCTCCGAATCCTGCCATTTGCATGGTGCGCCAGAAGTGCCATATGGTGCAGCATTACCACGGCGCTCATCTCTGTATTTATAGGGTTACGGTAATAACACTGACCGAGAACACCTTGGATAATCAGTTTGTAATCACCAATGTAAATTGTTCTTGAATGTAACCCCTTTTTAATGCCTGATTTGTCGTGAAAAGCATCAAGAGTAACGGACAACGATTGTGATGAGGAGTGTGGCTTGGTTTTCCACACTTGGGATTTACTTGACATTTGATTATGTGTTTACAGTGTCTCATTAAAATATTATGTTATTGACCCATGTTGAACAGATGCTTTATTCCATGCAGTCGCGGTGGACAGTGTGGAGTGACGGAATTAATTATAGAGAATTTATTTTTATTTCTATTCTAAGGAGATGTTTCTGGAGTTATAACTGAGAAATAACGCAGTTGACTTAAATGATTCTGATTACATCGATTTAACGCATGATACGGGTTGAAATTAAATGTATGAAGGGCGATGATAAAACATAATCGTTCTTCTCACTCTACAATTCTTCTGTCTGACAATTTGTCTGACTTCAGTTCACCACCCCACCATCTGTGTCGCCAATTCTCCTTTTCCTCCAAACCATGCGTACGCATGGGTCAGAGTTTGCTTAGGGCTGCGCAAATTCTCCCATCAAGTTGGTTTTTTATAGATCACAACCTTGGCGTGGAAAGTCACGTACGCCAATTTCAGCCCTGTGTTGTGCGTACGCAACGGTTATAACTGAGACCCCAGCTGACGGCCAAGCTTACAGACGGAGCGCATCGGTTTATGATGCAGCAAGAGGCTGTTATGAATAACATCGCCCTGCTGGCACATAACATCTCCACCATGGCGGCTGTCCCTCATCGTCTGGCCGAACAGGCAGTCGACGTGGCGAAAACCGCCGGTGTCATCCTCTGCCTCTGCTCCACCGGCGTGGTGGCAGCGGTCCGGACGGCGGCATGGCAGCACCTCATACAGAGGAACCTGTGGCTGCAGCAGACCCCGAGCATCCCTGAGCTGATGAGGCGGCAGTTACTGGAGTGCCCCATCAGCCCGGACGTGTTGTTCGGGCCCCGTCTGTCATCTATGGTGGATGACATGCAGGCCGCTTCCGAGGAGGCAGAGAATTCGGAGACATGTCTCCCGCCCTCCGCCTCCACCCGGGCGGCAGCGCTCCGCTCAAAGCCCCCGTTGACGCCATAGGCGTCAACGGGGGCTTCAGGAGGAGGCTTCAGGAGGAGGAGCGCCGCCGGCAGCTCCTCCTCCTGGCCCCCGGGCTTACCAGCCCCGCATGCCCCCATCGCAGGCTGCGGCGAGCAGCCAGTGGAGGCCCCGGGCGGCGGGCTCATGTCCCGCCCCACAAGCGCCGGCGAAGGCAATTACGGGGCGAGGGAGAAGTGTGTGACAGCGAGAAACACCTCTTTACTAAGGACGGCTGTTTTTTCCCCACACAGTTAACGCCGGAGCCTACCGGCCCGACCTTAACTGTTTCACACGCATCGAGTATGGGGTAAGGGGGTCTCTCCTCAGGGCCATCCAATCTCAGTACTCCCAAAGCGAGAGCTGTGTTCGCGTCCTCGGCAGCCAGTCAGTTTCGTTCTCAGTGGGTGTTGGGCTGCGCCTTGTCACCAATCCTGTTTGTGATATACATGGACAGGATATCGAGGTGTAGTCGTAGTGGGGAGGGATCTCCCACCACATATGGGTGATTCTCACGAAATGCAGATTTAAAAGGTGTCCAACATCAGAATTTTTAAAATGCATTTGAAGCAAATTTTCCCTTTGCACACATCAGATTAAGGTTTAAATTTACTAAAAACATTATTTTCAGGAGATTTTTTAAATATTTATTATATATTAATTTACATTTTAGAGACGAAGTCCATAAAACATTCTCATTACCACAACATTACATTAAAATTATGGTTTAAAATGTGTACTTTTGGCTATTTTTAAAGTAGATTATTAAAATTAATGCTCAGAGCTATGTATAACTTTAGGAAAAATACTTTTTTATATTTATATTTTTTTATAATTGACTTAATATTTCTTATTGCCGAAACACACAATTTGATTTGCAACGTACTTTTTCAATATTTTGCTGAAACGATTACATTTACCATTTTTATGAAGCATACCTGAAATAAGTATTGTTTTATATAATGTGTATATATATATTTGTACAAAAAGCACATATTGCGGTAATGAGAATGCTGTTTCGGTAATGAGGTTCAATATTTCGGAAATGAGATTCAGTTCAGATTCATTGTTCACCAAGAGTCCTGATGCCTTACCTTCATATTTTACACATGTAACACTTATTTCATGAATAGAGCTTGATTTGCACATTGAAAGTGGTCATAACAGTACCATGTCTTGTGTTAAACAAAACAACTTAAAAAAACATTTGCCATCTATGTAAACAACTAAAACAAATACATTTACCAATCATACACCTATCATGTCATCCTGAGAAACATTTCAATTTAACATACAATCATATGATCTTACAATTATTTTAGTTTAATATAAAAGCATTTGGTCCTGACCTTCAATCATGCAACCTTTTATCAGAATCATTTTTGAGAATAATGTGATAAAGTGAATCATGTGCGGATTTTGTGTTTTTCCCATAAATCAGGCAAAATGCAAAAATGTCTGGCAGAGGAGGTGGCAGGAAGTGGTTCTGGGATTATGTCCTGGCGGTAATACCAGACCATTTCTCCAGGAAATCTGATGCTTGGGACATAGAAGCGGTTTTCCCCTACACGCGTCATGGTGTCCACTTCATACTGGTCATCAGCAATCTGTTTTTGTTTTTTTTAAAGAAAGAAAACATTTTAGTCTCCCCAAAATGTTGGCTGAACAGCACATTGCTATAATGTAACTGGACAAAGTTCTATCCTAGTCTAATATGAATGTCATTACACTTTTTTTAGAGATGAAAACATTTTGAAATCAAGTTCACCTGTTTGACTGTGCCAGGAAACAAATCGCCGTCATATTCAACAAGGACCCACTGTCCAACCTCTATGGTGGCCTCGGGGCTGTCAGGTTCCTCGATGCTGTCAGGGCCCTCCTCCCCTCCCTCAGAGAAAGCGTGGCAAGTTGGTTGAAAGCACTGACAATCTTTGTCACAAAAGCAGGACACTGGCCTTGTGTTTATGACTCCAGGTTTTGTGGATGTCAGCTGTTGGGTGAAATTCAAAATTCAAAACATTACATTTTCACTTTACTCATTGAATTGAACATTGAAGTGTCTCATACTTAGTTGATGACAATTTTGTGGGATTATTTTGGATAATGGTGTGTATAGACTGCTTTCCAAGGCAAAAGCCTGGGAAATTCAACTTATTTAACTGCATTAACTTATTAAGCTGACTCACTTGGTGTATTTTCATTGTCCCGGGAACAGCTTTCAGGTGTGGGGGCACCAATTCAGAGCTTTCCTTGATTTTCTCCTCTGACACCTTGTACAGGGTCACGGAAGAATTTCTCTCCAGCTGCTCATACAGTGCATCCGCATCAGGTATGCTGGTCCCATAGGAAACTATTCGGGCGGCAAGGTTTTTTAGGGCCCCACCTACTCCATCCGGTGCACCTTTGCCATGTGAGGCCTCAGTGTAGTTCCAGGTCACCCATTGGAAACCATGGATGAAGGGCACAGTGGAGGCTAAATAGAAAAAGGTACGGTTTCTGTTCTGTGATGTTGGGCCATCTGAAATGAAGTGGATGTGTTTTGCATCCGGATATTTCTCCCTGATGTTTCTGAGCACGGGATCAAGATGGGCCCATGTTGCCACAGCATCATGTTGTAGGCAGGCAGACAGGGAAGCAAAGGCTTCCACCCTGCCCCTACTTAGATAAGTCACCCCAGTGTGGAGAGTCACTTGTTCATTGCCCTTTCCAAAGTGTGTTTCCTTTATTTCTTTTGAGCATTTGCAGCTGTAGTTCTCAGAGTAGTCAACGTGCACAGCTACAGCATTATCTGTGAGTGATTCTTTCATTGATTTAAGGGCCAAATATTGTTGCCTGATGTTAAATAAATGAATTTGGAATCTTGGCAGATGTTCCAGTCATCAACTTCTCAATCAATGTGTTCCTTTTCTCAAGGAAGGTGTTCTTCACCTTCTTCTCTACCTTAGCCCCATCCTTGCTGGTCTTGGAGACATTGACTGACCTCGTGACCCACTCTTGCCAGGTGACAATGTTTCCCTGAGTGAGAGGATCCAAGGTGGTGGGAAACATCTTGTCCATGCACGTTGGACATATGCCATACATGCAGGACATGTTGTTTATGTCACATACACAGGATTGCACAAGGTTTTCTGGGCTTGATGTTAAAATGATCCCCAGTTGTTGCAACTTGCTTATTTTCAGGGCTATATTTTCATGCATTTTGCAAGCACAAGTTTCTCTGTCCTTCAGTTTAGGCCTCACAATCCAAAATGGTCTCAATCTAAAAAACTGAGCTTTAGACAAAATCTTTCCAGGGTGTTCAGCACAGAACCTTTGATGGAGATTGGCTAGGGTGTCTGTCAGGGCTCTTTTTCTGAAGATTTGTCCCTTACGGCGTATCTCTCCAAACTTGCCATTCAAAACTGTTGAGACATCATCCTGATGTAGGAAAATGCTCACAACCTTGCCCAGTTGCCTCCTCTTGCTGGTGCTCGGCAGTCCCATTTTAGCCTTCCTGACTCTCTGACTTTCTACTGGTAGCCTGGCCATTGCTCTTTGTGGCCTTCTAGCCTCCAGCCTTTTAATTTTCCGGCTGAGTTTCAGCAGTTCTTTTGGCCTTTGCTGCAACTTTCTCTTCAGCGAATCTCAATTTTGCTCTTAATTTTAATACAGAATTTGATGACCGCTCTCTTTTTTTCAGTACTTGCTTGGGTTTCTGAGGGGTGTGGGGAAAAACGGTCTGTCTAGTTACTGGACCAGATGAAATGAGACGGAGAGGTAATAAAGTATCGGCACGAGGACCTTGGATCTATTAAGTAAAGTGGCAACGGTTATACAGAGTCATAAAGCGTGAGAAATCGAATATGTCTAAGTCCCTAATCAGCGCTGATGGTTCGTCCGGAGCTTCGCCTCCGTGGAAGGTCTGCTTCAGAAGAAGGTGAAGAGTCCCTGTGTGGTACAGTTTTATGCTGTATCCTCCTCTCGATGAGGTGTGTGCGTTTGAGGTGTGTGTGGTTCTGTGTGTTTTGCTTGGTCTTGGCTCCCAGGCCCTGGGAGAGCTTCGTAACGGGGGAGAGCTCCTCGTGTCTCCGGTGTGATAAATTAAAACGGGGGAGTGCCCCCCCAAAGTGTCTCGTGTGTGATAATTTAATGTGGCTCTCAGGCCCCTGGTGTGGGCAGGGGTATCTCTTGGTTCCTCCTAACGGGGAAGAGCTCTCAAAATGTCTCCTGTGTGATAAATTAATGTGGCTCTCCCGTTCTTGAGGATGACTGGTGCATTGTCTGAGTGTCCACCATCTGCCAGCCTGGGAGATGGGGCCTTCAGCTCCGGCCTTGACCTGACTATATATTATCATGTTTGTGTTCGTTGGGTTAGAGCAAAAGTTGACTATATTGTAATGTGTCCATGTGATGTGCTCATCAGGCTAGGGTAGGAGTTAGCTATATTTATAATGTACATGTGATGTACTCAGCAGGTTATTTTTCCCAACAGGGGTAGATTACTCCATTGGCCCTGTCAGGTCTAAACTTACCTCTGCGTTGTGTTTCATTTAATTGTATTGAATTGTCAGCCTCACTTACTGAGGATTCTGGGGTTAGATTGAGAACTACTTGTTCTTGTTTTTTTGTCCTATAATATTTGGCCGAATTCTTTCTCCATTGCATTTTTTGCCTCTCACGCTGTTTATTTGACAGATCTTGTGTTGTTCTTATTTTGCCATTTTCCTTGCGTTTGTGATACCTGAAATTTTTTTTTAAATAAGAATGAAAGGTGAACTGCATTAAGCATGGACTTCATACAAATAGTGAATGAAACTTAATCTCTGAACAATTGTCGTTTCTCCATTTATGAACACGTGTGTGTGTGTGTGTGTGTGTGTGTGTGTGTGTGTGTGTGTGTGTGTGTGTGTGTGTGTGTGTGTGTGTGTGTGTGTGTGTGTGTGTGTGTGTGTGTGTGTGTGTGTGTGTGTGTGTGTGTGCGTATGGTATGTTTGTCAAAGTTATGATTCTTTCCTATGATCACCCTGTCCCCTAACCTCTCTCTCTCTCCTTTCTTCTGTACTCCTCAAGTAATTCTGGATTGCTGTATATTTTTTCCCTATGCTTTGCCAGCCTGTCTTTTGCTGATGCCCTTTTCCTTTCCACTGAAGTTTGCCTGTAACAAAATATTATATTTTAAATCATACATGAAAGTAACATTTCATAAAAATATATAGAAATACAAAATTACTACAAAATATTAAATGGACAGAATATATTAGGTGGCCTTTACTGCATTTACTTGAGTTAGAAACTATGCAAGCGCTAGATAAAAATGGAAAATTAGGGACCCCTGCTGGAGGGTTGTAATAGCTATGTTGTTTACACTATGTAGCTATGTTGTTTATGGCAGTGTTTATTGCAAATATCAGGTTATATTAGGAAATGAACAAGACTTGTGGGCATGTTCTTACTTCATTAGTCTGTTTCTCATTACCGAAACACTGAGTCTCTCCACCGCAACAGGCCATTATTTGTTGCGGTGGGTGATAATGGTGTTTCGGAGGATGAGTGACCTTGACCCTTTTTGCTAACTGTGGAAGCACCATGAGGGCTAGCTTAACTTGACTCACTTTATTTATTAAGACCATAAGAAGGTATATAATGATCAAAATAAAAAAATAAAAAAAACATTTAAAAGCTCAAAACTTTATATATCGGTAATGAGAACTAAAACGTTGTGTAGGTACTATGACAGACAAACTTTTTACTTTTTGTCTGGAGAGATAAAGTAACAACTGCTTACCTGGTAGCCATCTTGAGTGTCACAGTCAATACGGTCTCTCCAACAAAATTCCTTGAAAAATGTTAGTTCCTTGTGGACTTGGACAATGATTGAAAATTGTTGCGGAGGATGGGAAAAATGGTGTTGGACACATTTATTTTCTTTATTATTTTCACTACTTTTATCAAATTCTAGCAAATGTCTAATACCTCTTCACTGTATATGATTGGAGTATAACATTCACTGAAAAAAAAATCTTTTATATACATTTTAATTAATAATATTTACATCTTAAAGAATAAAAATTCAGTGATGACATGTTGCGGTAATGAGAAATTTACCCTTAAATGTGAAAAAAAAATATATATATATATTTGTGATGTTCAGGTGAAAACGTGTGCTAAGTGGACCATGGAAAGATGTTTACAGATGTGTCATTGTTATTTTGATTGCATCTACTTTGGTCATCAAAATGCTTTCATGACACCCCATATGTCTGATCTCGTGAGAATCATCCATATAGGCAGGCCGTCAATAAAGCTTGTATTATTGATCGAGCCTGCCCTTCATTACCTTTACGAAGGCAGCCTTGCCCGGCTTACCGGCCCCGCCCACCTCAATAGCAGGCTGCGGCGAGCGGCCAGCAAAGGCCTCGGGCAGCGGGCTCATGGGGCGATGTCCCGCCCCACAAGTGCCGGCTATTACAGGGCGAGGGAGAAGCGTGTGACAGCGAGAAACACCTCTTTACTAAAGACGGCTGTATCCCCGTGCCCCAGTTAACGCCGGAGCCTACCGGCTCGGCCATAACTGTTTCGCACGCATCTTCTGCTACGTATGGGCGGGCCGTCAGTACACCTCGTGTCATTGGTCGAGCCAGCCCTTCATTGCTTTTAAAAAGGCGACCTCGCCCTGCTTACCAGCCCCGCCCACCTCCATCGCAGGCGGTGGCGAGCGGCCAGCAAGAGCCTTGGGCAGTGGGCGATGTCGGCCATATTAACCGTCAAACTCAGTGCAGTGCAGTCCGGGGTGAACTGCAGCATGGAGGAGAAAGTGAATGTTGCCGTTTGCGACTCCCGGAGCTCTATATATAATATAATAGTATATAATATAATATTTGTATATATAATATCACGGCCAAAAGCTCTGTGCGCCTCCGGATGGCCGTAGCGCGGGGAGCTCTCATAGGGATTGGGCTTCTCGGGGTTTGTTTACCGGCGTTGCTATGTTTACGGTCTTGTTTGTTGTCTTGTTGTAAAACGGTTTATTAGGTGGGCCTATCTAATAAAACTCTGTCTATTCAATACTTTTTTCACTGCCTCTTCCGTGGTCATTACAATATTATGAATATACTGCGTCGGTCCTCCGACGTCTCTCCCTCTTCCAATAACATAATATTTTTATGTGACACTGTAAACACATAATCAAATATCAATTAAATCCCAAGTGTGGAAAACCAAGCCACATACTCCTATCGCAATCGTTATATTATTGTCCGTTCCTCTTGATGCTTTTCATGAAAGATCCTGCATTAAAAAGGGGTTATATTCAAGAACATTTTACGTGGGTGATTACAAACTGATTATCCAAGGTGTTCTCGGTCAGTCTTATTACGTAACCCTATAAATACAACGGTGAGCCCCGTGCGTGATGCTCATAGGCGTCGATTACGGGGGGACGGGGGGGACATGTCCCCCCCACTATTTGAAATACGAATTTTGTCCCCACCAGTTTTAAAAATGTGCAAACCAATTGCGACTGAAAAAATCCCCACACACTCAACCGAAATCGTCGAGTCTAAAATCATGCGATAGGCGCGCTCGAAGACATCATTTATTAGATAGGCCTACCTAATAAACCGTTGGAACACACAAGACCGGAACCCATAGCAATGCCGGTAAACAAACCCCGACTCCCGAGAAGCCCAATCCCTATGAGCTCCCCGCGCTATGGCCATCCGGAGGCACACAGAGCTTTTGGCCGTGATATTATATATACAATTATATTATATTATATACTATTATATATAGAGCTCGGAGAGTCGCAAACGGCAACAATCACTTTCTCCTCCATGCTGCAGTACACCCCGGACTGCACTGCGCTGAGTTTGACGGTTGAACGCTGATTGGCTGTTACGTTACACATGTCACTCAGTGGCCACGCTGTTGAACGCTGATTGGCTGTCATCACGCGAAATTCGTGTCCAAGTTGAAATTTGTCGCGCCACAAATCCTCGTGAACGCGCTCGCCTGTGCACGGCGAAAGTGTGCCGCGACGAATCAAAAAAATTCGCCCGATCACTTTGTATGGGATCTTGTCGTCCCGTTGCGTTTGGTGTGAATGCACTGGAGTTTCAAGACAGACAGCCAAAATTGACATTTTTATTCAGAAAATAGCCGGTCCTTTTGCTTCCTATAAAAAGCATGTTTGTGACACTGGATATCGATATGGATACGTCATCTAGCCTGCATGTGGAGGGCCACATAAGGTAAGAAATTGGTTTACTGTAAACTTTGCTGCTGGTTCTGTTTGCTCGTGAATCGTGATGACCTGGCCAAAGGTTACCCACGGTCCTAAGCGATTGTGATCTGATTCTGGTTGGTGTTCCAGCTAGTATGCATATAGATTGCAGCTAGTAGCAGCTACACACGGTGCAATTGCTATGCCAATGTGATTATAGTTGGTTTTGTCTGATTGAGATATGTGACGACTTGGAGCATGGTAGGCCTATCCTGACATAAATATGTTCTGGCATAACCTGTGTGATTATCCTAAACTGAAGGGGATTTTATTTGCGGACAATTTTCTTATTATGTTATAACGAGTCTACATTGGTCCTTTCCAAGTGTTTACTGGTGGTCAGGATTTGGCAGATGCAATTCTCCTCTGGGTGCTTGTATTTTTCTTCTTTTTTTTAATACAGCATAACATATGCTACCAGCAGCCCTTGCTCGTCTTCAAAAGGCTGATGCTCAGTACCTCGTTTCATTTCGTACCCCCTTTACAGTCTGGCATTGTTTGTCTGGTAAACTATGTTGATGTCAAGAAGTGTTAAATTGCCAACACTGTTCTTTGTCCTGTGTGTATTAGTATTAGGCCTACATATCCCGAGCCAATACCCTGGTGTTTCCAACGTCGTTTTGCAAAACAAGCCAAAACACAAACTGTGGTTTTCAAATTTTATTGTTCGAATAGGATCTTCATAGGGCTGGCCGGAATGCCATTTTTCAGGCTTCGAATACTCGTTGGTTTTTACGAGCGAATATTCGAATACTCGTTCCAGAAAAAAACACCATCAAAAACAACATTAATAATCCTTATATACTCCCTGGAACCGATTTTCAGGGAATTTGTACAATAAATCCATAACAAATACAGAATATTGATTGTCTTATGTGTCCATATTATATCCATTATATTGACCGGTGTGGCATCCCGCCACGTGGTCCTCGGCCTGGACGGGCCCGGGGTACCGTGGAGGACGGGGTGTACCACCCCCACCCACCAGCCGGCGATGGAGAGCAGCCCTTTCGGCACCCCAATCAGGGTGATTGGGGGACACCTGGCCGAAAGCACCGGAGCCATCTTAAAAGGAGGACCAGCACAGCACAGCACGGGCACGGGAGAGCAAGGAGGAAGGTAGCGCTCGGGTGTGAGAGAGCCTGGAGGCCCACGGAGGCCCTAGAAACCGCGTCTACTTGGTTGTTTTGATTGAAGTGGATTGTTAATAAATGCCGGCAATGGCTTATCCAGCACACCAAAGTGTCGTTTGTCCGTGGAACCCGGCTCATTTGGGTAGCGGGTTGCCACACCGGGTATTCCCAAGATGCTCACGCTCTGCAGCAAGCCAGTCACAGTTGATTGGCGCGGCGCTGTACAGCGAACGTAAACAAACAACTAAGCTAAGGTTAGCTAAGGTTAGCATTTCGCTAAGTATTACTTTTCCTCCAGAGATCCCGCTAATGTTGTGTTATAAAGTAAAGGGAAACAAGATATCTATTCTTTCTCCACCTCTCTCGCTTCTCTGCTTGGTGTCGCTGACGCTTATAGTTTGCCTCCCTCGCTCTGGTAAAGTCACGTACGTGAATAAAATAAATTAAAAAATAACGAAACTCTGAATACTGATTTAAGCTTCAAATACTAATTTTCCGAACCAGTATTCGAATAATTTCAACACTGTGATGGAAAATCTACATGTTGTATTGTTTTGGTCTATATGAATTTAAGTTTTGTTGCTATTCTGTGTAATTTTATATAGTGTCTGCCTTCTGGGCTCCTTTTGGGTCATTTAAAGTGTAAACCGTCAAGGGTAGAGTGATACATTTTTATTGCCTGCCCTTTCCTATGTTTCTTGTCATGTAAATCACCCTCCATGCAATCCTCTGATGTGTGGGCCTGTTTTCTCGACCCCCTGGCTAGCGTCAACCAAGCCAGGGGTTTAGATGACACGGCCGCTACCCCCTCCAATGGCATTCCCCACAGCTGCAGTTGTAAAGATAACCATCTGGTACACAAAGGCTTTTGGTATTGGGGGACCACCCCCTAATAAACCCAAACGAATAAGAACTCATCGATTGGAAGACTCGGTGGACTTGTCTGAGCGTACCTTCAGAGAATGAAGTAACACGCAAAGAGAAGCTCCCATCTGGGGCCCCAGATTATTGTAATGTATGCCTGTTATGTTGTTTGTTGATGCATGTTGTGATGTATCTTTGTTCGTACTTTTAATACAAATATATATAACCACTATATTGTCAACAGTATTGTGTGCTTTTTGCATCTAAATATCTCATCTGCTTAGACGCAATATCTGATACAGAAATTGCCACGACAACACCTACAATACACTGTACAGCATATTGTAATGCAGCGTTGAATGGATGAATAGCTTACATAAGGGTACCCAGCACTTTTCAGACCACACTCAAGCTTATGGTTATTGTCCCCACCACTTCTAAAAACAAACTGACGCCCTTGGTGATGCTGCACCATGGCACTGCTGGAGGACCATGCAAATGGCAGGATTCAGAGGGAGAGGATCTTCAGGGACCATAACGATTTATTGGCCCATGATGATGACTCACTTGCGAGAGTGAAGAGCTGGAACTATGGACCAGCTCTTCACTCTCGCAAGGATCCTGGACGGGACCTGGGAGTATGCCCATCCGGTCTACATGTGTTTTGTGGATCTGGAGAAGGCGTATGACCGGGTCCCCCGGGAGAAACTGTCGGAGGTGCTGCGGGAGTATGGGGTAAGGGGGTCTCTCCTCAGGGCCATCCAATCTCTGTACTCCCAAAGCGAGAGCTGTGTTCGCGTCCTCGGCAGCCAGTCAGTTTCGTTCTCAGTGGGTGTTGGGCTGCGCCTTGTCACCAATCCTGTTTGTGATATACATGGACAGGATATCGAGGTGTAGTCGTGGTGGGGAGGGGTTGCAGTTCGGTGGTCTGAGGATCTCGTCACTGCTTTTTGCAGATGATGTGGTCCTCATTGGATCATCGGCCTGTGACCTTCAGCACTCACTGGATCAGCTGGTGGCCAAGTGTGAAGCGGCAGACGCAGGTCCTCACCACTTTGGGGTTCCTGGCAACCGGCTGTTTCCAACGGGAATTGGCAGACAGGTAAGTGTTTCATGTAGCTACATCTTAGAACCTGTTTTCACATTTAAGCATAATTGGCTCAATATTTATTTTGTTTCCCACCCTGTAGATACGGTATATCACATTCCTCAGTGCCATAATGCCTATCTTTTTGAATGGCATCATACGTATGGGCAGTCGATACATCTGGTTTCCCTACACAGTGGAAGAACAGGCTGAGATTAAATGGCAATTTGCAGCAATGTCCGGCTTCCCAAACATAATCGGCGCAATTGACTGCACTCATATTGCTAGGCTCCATCTGAAAATGAGTTTGTTTACGTCAACCGAAAGCACGTGCACACTATTAATGTTCACGTTATATGTGTTGCCCATATGATCTTAACAAACATGGTGGCACGTTGGCCTGATGCAACACATGATTCCTTTATTCTGACACACAGTAGTGTAGGGCAGTGGTTCCCAACCTTTTTTGACCAGTGTACCCCTTGAGCTGGTTTCCATGTTAAAAGTACCCCCTCTCTCATGCCTTAATGTGTACTTATATTTAACCCTTTTTCTTTATGTCTAATCCACCTGCTCATTTAAATAATACCATATACAATTATTGTGAGTGAAAAAAAATACCTTTTATTCAGTTTAATGAGACATTTGCGCTTGCCTGTCTTTCAAAAGCTTTGACAGTTCTGGGGGCAGTGTGGCAACAGCCACCATCAAGCTGCTCTCCACATTCAGTCCGTTTCTCTGCTTGGTTTTGATGTGAGTCAGGGCTGAGAAGGTCACTTCACACATGTAAGTTGATCCAAAAGGCAATAGTTAATTTAATGCACATTTCCCCAGCTCAGGATATTCCTTTTCAACTTCACACTGTTACGGCTCCAGGATGTTAGCTTGCTACGTCTAGGGGGGGGAGTAGGGGAACCATAACACATATTACTGTTAGGCTGACTGGGAGAACAACAAAACAGGGCACAACAGCAAACTGGATACGTAAGTGTGTTTATTTAGCTAGCGATCCGCCAAGGGGAATAGGGAACTATAAGCGGAGCCAAATCAAAGAAAACAAGATAAAGTGACAACTAACTAGTGCACACATACAACCTAGCTAATACATACAGAGGGTGGCCCCGCTTCTAACCTGATGTGATAACAGAGTAAATCTACGTGATGGTAGTGTAAACCCAAGGGTATCTTACCTATTCACCTAAACCCCTATGGCATCTTACAAACAAAAGGCAACAGCACGACACAGGCAGACAATGGCCTTTCCCATGGAGACAAAACAGGTGCAAGTTATCAAGGCCTGATGACACTGATTGGCCAACAGACAGCTCCCAGATTGGACAGGGGGTTGGACGATGGTGGAGGAACAGCCAATGGTGTGAGACCTACAGAGAACGAGAGCGGAGACACAGGAAAACAACCACACACGTAACACCCCCACCCATAAGAGCAAACATCACACACGAGAAAGGGCATCCGCACACATATTCTCGGAGCCCTTCTTGTGACGAATCACCAGGTTGTACCCCTGCACAATCAGCGCCCACCGCATGAGGCACTGATTCTGATTATGCCTCCGGTGGAAAAACACCAGTAGACTGTGATCCGTGAAGATCACAATAGGCCTAGAACTCGATCCCAAATAAACTTAAAAAAAAACTGGAGCGCAAACAGCAAAGCCAGAGCTTCCTGTCGACAGTAGAATACCGTGTCTGGCACTCATTGAACTTCCGTAAGAAGTAGCAGACCGGATGGTCCAGACCGATGGAATCCTCCTGGATATGAACGGCACCATCACCTACTTTACATGCGTCTACCTCCATCTTAAATGGCTTCTCAAAGTCAGGAGCCACCAGAACAGGGGTACTACATAGCAGAGCCTTAACGGAAGCAAAAGCGTGTTGGCAATCTGGAGACCACGCAAACGGGACAAAGGGGCTCAACAGACTAGTCAGCGGGGCGACAACAGGGGAAAAATTCCTACAGAAACCACGATAGTAACCAGCCATACCCAAGAAGCGGCGCAGCTCACGCCGGGTGGTGGGCACTGGGAAGGCAGTGATAGCAGTCACCTTAGCCTCCACAGGGCGCACTTCACAACCTCCAACCCGTTTACCAAGGTAAGTAACGGTAGCACTACCGAACTCACATTTTGCCAAATGCAGCGCCAAGGAAGCCCTCGCCAAACGCTGGAACACTGTTGTCAAGGTATTTACAGGATACAACTTAAGCATGTTGACGAGGCAAATTCTTGACTTGCGCCTCTGATCTGGAGTCTGTATAACATAATCTGTGTCACTGAACTTCCGTCCCACACAATAAGGACCGGAGAAACGGGCAGAGAGCGAGGATCCAGGAATGGGCAGCAGAACTAGAACCGGGTCCTCTGTCTGCAGTGAGCGTGGGACAGCCTTCTCGTTATACCGCTCCAGTGCAGAACCTATCTTTTGCATAGCAATAAGCTTATTACAAGTTACCGGTAGAGGCAATGGGTCGAGACTAAGGCCAGCACACTCAACGGCACTGTTCTTATCAGGCTGCGGAGGGGGCACAGGGGTAGAACCAGTAACCTCATTTACGTCCCCTACTGGGACAAGAAAGGAGTCAGATAGGTCAACCACATCACTCAATGTTCGGGACTGCGCCCGTGTGACAGCACCCACTGGAAAAATCCCAGGGAATCTCTCGGCTAACTCATCCTCAGCGTTAGCTTCGGGACAGTCCAATACCTCCAACATAGGCAGCACTCTGCCTCCAGCAATATCATTGCCCATGATAAACTGAACGCCTTTTACCGGCAGGTTATGACGTACCCCGACTTTGAAAACTCCACTGACTAAATCACATTTTAAATGTACCAGGTGCAAGGGGACCGGCACAAACCCCATCTCTATGCCCTGAACCAAAACACTGGAACCACAGAATGAGTCACTTGACAATGGCACTACATCAGAGAGGATAAACGACTGGGCCGCCCCAGTGTCTCGGAGAATCTGAACCTTTTTCTGGTCCTTTGGATCACCGGTCAGTGACACGAGACCACTCAAAATGAATGGTTTGTAGCTGGGGTCAGGAAGGTCAGAAATGCACACAGTCGGCACAACTGCAACACAGCAAGAAACTGTACTCACCAATCCAACCCCCTTTGGTTGTTGAATGGGCGGTGGATGATTTCTCATACGAAGCTGACAGTCAGCAATTAAATGGCCAAGTTCATGACAATAATAACACTCCCGTTCCTCCCTAGAACGTAAAGGTAGCGAAACTGACCTGCGAAACTGAGTGGTTGGAGAGGTAGAGAACGAATGAGCGGGCTTGTGGGTGAGTACAAACTCGTCCGCTAATACAGCTGCCTGGGACAGTGACACCACTTTTTGCTCATTCAAGTATGTTACTATGCGTTCTGATACACTATTCTTGAATTCCTCCAGCAGGACTAATTCTCGAAGAGAGGAAAAATCTGTAGTTTTAGTGGCGGTGCACCACCGATCAAACAAGGTGGCCTTCTCTCGAGCAAACTCCATGAAAGTACGATCAGGAGACTTTTTGCAACCCCTAAACTTTTGTCTATATGCCTCAGGCACTAACTCATACGCACGAAGAACAGTGGTTTTAACAATTTCGTAATCTAGACTGTCCTCCAACGAAATGGACGCCAACACCTCTTGAGCTTTACCAGATAGTTTACACTGAAGCAAAAGGGGCCACACCTCTTTAGGCCACTGCATAGAAACTGCGATGCGTTCAAACACACCAAAATAAGAATCGATTTCCGATTCCCGGAACTGCGGAACCAAAGCCATTTGTTTAGTCACATCCAATGTGCCAAATGAGCTAGCTAGTGGAGAAGAGAGGGTGGTTTGGGTTGAACGTGCCGCACTTGCAGCCTCCAATTCCAACCTCCGTAGTTTCACCTCCTTCTCTGCCTCAATCCGTCGAATCTCCAGTTGGTGCTCACGCTCAGCTTGCCTCTCTCCACGCTCAGCCTCCATTTGCAAGCGGGCCAACCTTACTTTCAGACGGGCGTCCTGAGACGACATTGATAACGTAGGTGACAACGGATTAAAGCGTGGTAAGGTAGCGGGTGGCTTAGCCTCTGCCCCAGCCTGAATGTCCTCCCTGGCATCACTACAAGGAGAAGCCACATTCACACCAAGCACCTCCTTGCCCACCAGCATATCCACGACACACTCCTTAAGTCTCGCTTTGAGCAGGGTCCCCTGAACTGGAAACTCAAAATGAGCCGCTATGGCATATAAATCAGCCTTCCGGCATCTGTCAATTCGATCCATAGACGGATCAGCCAAAAAGACACCCAAATCAAAAGCCTCCATAACGAGCCCTACAAAAACAACTACTGCCTATCCTATACACACAAACCAGCTACACTATGTGCACACCTGCATCGAACACCTCACAGCCAGCCCGACGTGGAGTCCTACAATGAGGAATCCCGGACGAGCCCCCAAATATGTTACGGCTCCAGGATGTTAGCTTGCTACGTCTAGGGGGGGGAGTAGGGGAACCATAACACATATTACTGTTAGGCTGACTGGGAGAACAACAAAACGGGGCACAACAGCAAACTGGATACGTAAGTGTGTTTATTTAGCTAGTGATCCGCCAAGGGGAATAGGGAACTATAAGCGGAGCCAAATCAAAGAAAACAAGATAAAGTGACAACTAACTAGTGCACACATACAACCTAGCTAATACATACAGAGGGTGACCCCGCTTCTAACCTGATGTGATAACAGAGTAAATCTACGTGATGGTAGTGTAAATCCAAGGGTATCTTACCTATTCACCTAAACCCCTATGGCATCTTACAAACAAAAGGCAACAGCACGACACAGCCAACACACAGGCAGACAATGGCCTTTCCCATGGAGACAAAACAGGTGCAAGTTATCAAGGCCTGATGACACTGATTGGCCAACAGACAGCTCCCAGATTGGACAGGGGGTTGGACGATGGTGGAGGAACAGCCAATGGTGTGAGACCTACAGAGAACGAGAGCGGAGACACAGGAAAACAACCACACACGTAACACACACCAAAACTCAGTCAGTGACTTTTCAGCATGGGCCATCTTTTGCACACGATCAAAGGACAAATCCACCAGGTTTTCCTGCAGTCTGGCAGGAAGGCTGCTGCTGCTCTCAGTCCCTCTGAAGGGGTTCCTCACCCAGTCCAGTTGCTCTGACTTTTCTTCGATGTCATGGAAGAACTGGTTGAAGTCAGTTTGGAGTTTGGAGAGATGTGTTCTCATGATTTTGACTAAAGGATTTTTTTCAGCATCAGTGGTGGCATGATGGGTAACAACGAGTGGAAAACAGCTCACATCTCCATTGTCACATTTCTTCTCCCACAAGGTGACTTTATGTATGAATCCATTCACTTTGTCATACATGTTAAGTATGTGTGCGTCCTTGCCTTGAAGTGACAGGTTGAGTTCATTTAGCTTGGAGAAGACATCGGCAAGATATGCAAGGCGTGCAATCCAGCTTGTGTTCTCAAAAACAACCGCAAGAGGGTGCAAGTGCCCTTTCAAGAAAGCAGACACCTCGGCGCAACGTTCGAAAAGCCTCCGTAGGGTTTTGCCGCAAGACAACCAGCGAACGTCCGTGTGAAGCAGCAGCTGATCGTGCTCTGCCCCGCTGTCTTGACAAAGACTAGGAAACAATCAGTGATTAATAAGCCTGGACTGAATGTTATTAATCACCTTAACTGCGTCATCCATAACAGCTCTTAACTCAGGGCTCATCCTTTTGCTTGCGAGAGCCTCCCTGTGGATAATACAGTGATTCCACTTGATTTCGGGGTTCACTATCACGACACGCCCATGCAGCCCACGCATTTTCCCTGTCATTGCAGCCGCGCCATCAGTACAGATGTGACTGCATGACTTCCATTCCAGATTGTTATCTTTAAAAAAGCTGTCAATCAACTAAAATATTTCTTCGACGGTTGTCTGTCCCGTCAGCTTTTTGCAAAACAGAATATGCTCATGTATGTCCGACTCTTCTTTATAGCGCACAAAGGCTTGGTTTCATTGAATTATTTGACAGGACTTCACCGCCAAAAAAGCACTGAGGCTGAGGTGGATCAGACGCTGTACAATTAAATCCATACAAAAGTGATTTCTTGTTGTACTGCCGGTGCTTGTTAGTGGTCTCTTTATTCCTTTTTTCACTTGGCTCCCCTGTGCCCCCATCCGGGGCGACGGTAGCAGTAGCGGTAGCTGGACGTTTACTCCTGCCTAGCCATGCATCCATGTTTACAGTCAGTTTGCAGTTAGCAAAGCTTCGCGCACAACCACAGCAAGAACGTGAACCTTTTTTTTAAAGCGCAAACGTGAACAACAGACGTCTGACGCATAGCATAGGTCGGATGTCACCATTTTTCATGTGATGTGCATTGTAGTGTTACAATCACTGAGGAAGAACTGTTAATTGCGGATGCGAAAATAGACTTATGGGCTTATTAAAATTCATAATATAATCTTTTTTTTTTTGGATGCTGTAGGCTAATTTATAATCTTTCTGCGTACCCCCTGCAATACCCTCGCGTACCCCTAGGGGTCCGCGTACCCCCGGTTGGGAATCACTGGTGTAGGGAACAGACTACAGGCAGTCGTGGGGCGGCCCTGGCTTCTAGGTGAGTTTTAAAGGGAGGAAAAATGTAACATTGTGGTTCTTGACATAACTAATGATTTACTGCCTTGCAGGTGACAGTGAGTTTGTTACCCCCTGAGACGCTGGCTCCTCACCCCGGTTTTGAACACGCACAGCGCAGAGGAACATAGGTACAATGACGTCGATGCCCGTGCTCGGTCAGTGGTGGAGCGCTCCATGCCTCTGGCCTCCTGAAGTGCCGGTGGCGCGCTCTGGATGCGTCGGGGGGGAGGCTTTTATACCAGCCTGCCAAAGTGTTCCGCATTATAAGGGCTTGCGGCGTGCTGCACAATTTTTCCCAGAAGAACGGCATCCCTCTCCCCCCCGACCTCCCTCCCCCCGAGCTTGACCCGAGGCAAGTGGGATTTCAACAGGGTGCAAGAGTACGTGCGGACGTCATGCGGCGTTTATGAAATGAAGACGACTCAAGGTTCATTTTTTCACAGTATCTTTTAATGTTGTGGCAATTTCGGTGATAACATTTCGAATCTGCCTCATCTCCTCAGTCAAGTTGTTGACTGCATCTATCGTTTCCCTCTGTAGCTGCAGAACTGCGTCTGTGAGCACCCGACCGGCGGACTGACGCGTGGTGCTGGGGGTGGGGGCAGCCGGATGACCTGCGGCCGAGGGCCCCTCGCCGGCATCATCGTCCTCCTCCCCACGGACCGCTGACTCTGGAGGACGCACAAGCAAAATAGCTTGCACTACATGATCAATAATAATAAATCTATAAAAAACTGAAATCAGCTTTACCTTGTTCTTCTGTGTTGTCAGTGTCTCCTTCCCTTTCGGACACGATGCCACTCACGCTTGCGGTGCCAATTATGGATGCAACTTTCGTGTCAATTGGTGTTAGTTCAGGAGTACTGGGTCCCCCTCCAGTTGCAGTCACGCTCTGGCGGTGTGAGGACAGCCTCTGCTTTGCACCCACCTTTAATTAACGATCTTCACTATACGATCAGTAACATTTCAGCAATAAATTATAAACATGTGCTGTGCATGAGGAAATAAAAATATGTACCTTTATGTCAGACCACTTCTTTTTTAATTCTGGAACTGTGCGCTCCGTGCCACTGACAGAGTTCACTGCCGCAGCAACATGTTGCCACTCACTCTGCTTTTTAATGTTGGTGATCCCAGTCCCATGACCGCCGAACAAAATTGCTTTTTGGGCCTCCACCTCACCCACAAGTGTCTCCACTTCAATCTTCGTGAAATTTCGCTTTTTGGCTTTTCTCTGTCCTGCCATTGTTTCCGACAAGACATATCTGCATCCGAGTCTGTTTTATATGCAGATCGCATTCATGAGGTCGTTTGCATTGACCATTTATGGTTAAAAAGGGGCGTGTAGAGGGCGGAAAGTGAAGCTGATTCAGCTGCGCACAATTGTAGTCACTCTGTGATTTATAGAGCAAAGATTGCTTACAGGTGTGCGTACGCAGGGTTTTATAAGTGAATATTTTTTGGCGAACGCAAAACTTGGCTTTTGGACGTATGTACATTTTTAGTAACGATCCCACGCACAGTTTTATTTATGAGACCCCTCGGATCTCATTTATAACCGTTGCGTACGCACAAAACGGGGTTGAAATTGGCGTACGTGACTTTCCACGCCAAGGTTGTCATCTATAAAAAACCAACTTGACGGGAGAATGTGCGCATTTAGGAGAATTGGCGACACAGATGGTGTGGTGGTGAACTGAAGTCAGAAGAATTGTAGAGTGAGAAGAACGATTATGTTTTATCATCGGCCTTCATAAATTTAATTTCAACCCGTATCATGCGTTAAATCTATGTAATCAGAATAATTTAAGTCAACTGCTTTATTTCTCAGTTATAACTCCAGAAACATTTCCTTAGAATAGAAATAAATAAAAAAATCTCTAGGCCTATATTTAATCCCGTCACTCCATACTGTCCACTGACGGCGCGACTGCATGGAATAAAGCGTCTGTCCAACATGTGTCAATAACATAATATTTTTATGTGACACTGAAACACATAATCAAATGTCAATTAAATCCCAAGTGTGAAAACCAAGCCACTCTTGATCAGTGGTTCTCAACCTTTTTTGAGCAAACGCCCCCCTGACCTTACCCTGATCCTCTGCCCCCCCCCCCCCCCCCCCAATAAAAAAATTAAAATAAACTAACAACCCCACTTACACTCGTGTTACATTGCTTAAAGTTGTCAATGCATCGTTTTTCATTGATTTTGCGTTGGTCACTAATAGCAATGAATGCCCTCTGAGTCGGTTTTGGTGCAAAAATATTAATGAATATTCATGACATGCAATTAAACTTCCAGAGCGACAGGGAGAGAGAGAGAGAGAGAGAGAGAGAGAGAGAGAGAGAGAGAGAGAGAGAGAGAGAGAGAGAGAGAGAGAGAGAGAGAGAGAGAGAGAGAGAGAGAGAGAGAGAGAGAGAGAGAGAGAGAGAGAGAGAGAGAGAGAGAGAGAGAGAGAGAGAGAAATGGTTGGATTGAACATTCATTCACCGTGACCGCGGTGCGGGCACTCCCGCGACTCCCGGCCGCCACGTCTCCCGTCGTGCCCCGGCCGCGGCACCCTGCGGCCCGGGCACCGTGACCTTGGCCACTGCGACCACTCCCGCGACTCCCGCCATGCCCCGTGAACGAATTAATGAATGGCCCGGGAACCACGGGCACCGCGGCCCTGGAAACGCGGACTCCACGAAAACAAATCGCACTCAGAGGCCTACTAAGGCCTATATATTTTGTATTTGAAATGCAACAGCCTTTTTGTGGAGACTATTCTCAGAGCAGCTGGAACTGAACAAGAGGAAGGAGGAAAACAAGCTATGAAACAAAATTTGATATTTTTTTCTTGCTATCGGCCATGTTTGATTGTGCTTTGTTGGTTATTGAACTGTTAACCCGCGAACTTGGGTTATGTTTATCAGCGTTACTATAGAGATCATGACGATAGCTGATGCAACGGGAGTCCGGGCGTGTGCAGGACCGAACCGCGCTGTACTATCACTGTTCCACTGCGCATAGACAGTAAAAAGTAGCCTGGACGGTAGAGGGGTTAGAAACCAATAAATGAAAATAGGCTATTTATTTCAGGTAGCCTATTTTTCCCCCCCCAAAAAAAACAAAACAAAAATGGAATCACGTTCCCAGGTTGTGCGAACGCCCCCGTTGAGAAACCATGCTCTTGATGCTTTTCATGACAAATCAGGCATTAAAAAGGGGTTATGTTCAAGAACATTTTACGTGGGTGATTACAAACTGATTATCCAAGGTGTCAGTCTTATTACCGTAACTCTATAAATAACCCTATAAAAAATCCGGGAATTTTTCTGAAATTGTAGTCACACTCCATGATCATGTACACTGTAAACGATTTAATGTTAAATTAACAGTAACTTACTGGCAACAATTATCCACTAGTTGATGTATTTCCTATCACAGTAAAACTACTGTCAAAACTTATAACAGTAGTACAACAGTACTGTCGTTTGTTTTACAGTAGTTGTATTGTACTGTAACATTAAGTACAGTATTTTACTGTTATTTATTTTTTTGTTTGAGTACTACTGTTAAATATATAACAGTACAATACTGTATCTCATTTTACAGGTACAGTAGTATACTGTTAAATTATTCTTACTTTTACTGTTATTTATATGCCAGTATTCTTACTTTTACTGTTATTTATATGACAGTTCTACTGTATAACAAACTCTATTTATCAGAATAAAATACATTTTCTATAGCTATAGACATTTGAAGGATTGATTTACAAAAAAAGCTGACATTTTATTTTAAATAACAATTTCAAACAACTTTAAATTTCAAAAATCATCAATGGTAATTATAATTCATATTATTCTTAACAATTAATTCAGGATTGAATAAACAACAATCAACAGCAATAAACAACAATATCAAACAATTTATCGTATATACATATAATATATATATATAGTATCTTTAAAAAAATAGAAAACAAACAATATTAAAATCAAAGAAATAATTCACTGTATGAAAAGAACAGGAGAAAAGTCACAGAAACATTCCTCTTTGCCAAGAATAGTGTTACACAAGTTACAACCATATTTAAAAATATACATATACATATACATTTAACTACACACTTAACCACTGATACTCAAAAATGTCTATTAACCTCAGAAGAGTATAAACACAGGACATAGTGTTCCTTTCCATCAATGGATAAAAACAAGAGGAGGCCACAAAGTGAGGGGTATGAGCACAGAGTGCTTGATAGGGGGTCGATGAAGCAGCAGCTCCTGGCACAGCAACGCAGGCTGAAACCCTGTCAAGTTCTGAAAGTGGTCTGTAAAGGGAAAAAAAAATAAGTTGACTCAGCAAAAAATAATTAAAAATGCAAAACTCACATTATTAAAACAGTGTAAAGGCACAGGGACACTGCTCTTCACTTATCACACTGGACAAGCAATTTTAAAAGGCTAAGTGAATGAAAATATAAGTCTTGACGTATGTATTGGCCCCTTTCAATTGCATTCTGATGGAGTACAGAGCCAAAAAAAATGTCACTGGACTCAAGACTGCCCTATGTGCAGTAGCACTGTGAAATATAGGTGGTATGTTCATTTGGTTACTGTTAATTAATTAGTCTACTTGACTATGTGCACAGTCTTATTTGCCCAGTTAATAGTCATTCAATTAATACTCTTACCTTAGAAATTCTGCCAATCAAATTCGGTGAAGTCCCTTATGAATGCAGCCACGTGGGGATTGAGGGCCACCTGCTTCCTCTGCACCATTTTATTTGTCTTCTTGCTCATCTGGAACTTCGCCGTGCACTTGGAAAATTCAGGATTGATCCTGACGAGAAACCTAAAAAATACAAAAATGTATTAAACCCATTGCTCGTGCACAATCTGTTTTGAGTGGTTTAAATCTGATTTAAATAATAGGACAGCAATGTGTGACATGCACGCAAAGATAGATGTAACCTCAAATAAAATAAGACTTCTCCTTTTGATCAGCAATCAAATTAACCTAATAGGCCCGTTACGTTAGATCTAAATGCTGGGAATTGTATGTTACATGTTACACATCATAATAAAGTTCATCATAGCCATCTCTACAGCAATAATAAGGGGTCTTTTATTGGACCTTTAACTGTCTTAAGGCCGATCATATTCGTTATGTGAAGGGAGAAATAGTAAACCTCCTTTATTTGGATTTGTAAATGAATTTGTATCACTTAAAAGTAGGTTTTCTAGTAAGATAATAAGAAAGATAAAGATGTGTGGGGAATGGGGAGCCATGGACTTATAAGCCACTGTTAAATATGATCTGCGATTATAAAGGACCTGGCCATCTCACTGACATGTGCCTGGCATGAACCGATCATGCACTCAGTGCATGCTGATGCACGCGCTTATTGGTTGGGAGCGGAGCGGATCTGCAAACTGCCGAACCGTGGTGAAGTTAGTTTGAAGTTGGATATTCGACGGATATTCGGCCATTCATTTCCTATGGAAAATTACTTTTTGCTCAATAGCTTCCGAGTTATAGGACCCAGAGGCCCCAGACCAATGTTGACCTGTCCTACTATGTGGTACTAACAACACACACCTCACTGAAAATTAATATTTTGCTCCTCCTATTTTATTTAAATATTTTAAGAATCCCATTCATTTCCTATGGGAAATTGCATTTTGCTCAATAGCTTCCGAGTTATAGGACCCAGAGGCCCCAGACCAATGTTGACCTGTCCTACTATGTGGTACTAACAACACACACCTCACTAAAAATTAATATTTTGCTCCTCCTATTTTATTTAAATATTTTAAGAATCCCATTCATTTCCTATGGGAAATTGCATTTTGCTCAATAGCTTCCGAGTTATAGGACCCAGAGGCCCCAGACCAATGTTGACCTGTCCTACTATGTGGTACTAACAACACACACCTCACTAAAAAATAATATTTTGCTCCTCCTATTTTATTTAAATATTTTAAGAATCCCATTCATTTCCTATGGGAAATTGCTTTTTGCTCAATAGCTTCCGAGTTATAGGACCCAGAGGCCCCAGACCAATGTTGACCTGTCCTACTATGTGGTACTAACAACACACACCTCACTAAAAATTAATATTTTGCTCCTCCTATTTTATTTAAATATTTTAAGAATCCCATTCATTTCCTATGGGAAATTACTTTTTGCTCAATAGCTTCCGAGTTATAGGACCCAGAGGCCCCAGACCAATGTTCACCTGTTCTACTATGTGGTACTAACGACACACACCTCACTAAAAATTAATATTTTGCTCCTCCTATTTTATTTAAATATTTTAAGAATCCCATTCATTTCCTATGGAAGACGGCTTTTTGCTCAATAGCTTCCGAGTTATGGGACCCAGAGGCCCCAGACCAATTTAGACCTGTTCTACTATGTGGTACTAACAACACACACCTCACTAAAAATTAATATTTTGCTCCTCCTATTTTATTTAAATATTTTAAGAATCCCATTCATTTCCTATGGGAAATTGCATTTTGCTCAATAGCTTCCGAGTTATAGGACCCAGAGGCCCCAGACCAATGTTGACCTGTCCTACTATGTGGTACTAACAACACACACCTCACTAAAAATTAATATTTTGCTCCTCCTATTTTATTTAAATATTTTAAGAATCCCATTCATTTCCTATGGAAGACGGCTTTTTGCTCAATAGCTTCCGAGTTATGGGACCCAGAGGCCCCAGACCAATTTAGACCGGTTCTACTATGTGGTACTAACAACACACACCTCACTAAAAAATAATATTTTGCTCCTCCTATTTTATTTAAATATTTTAAGAATCCCATTCATTTCCTATGGGAAATTGCTTTTTGCTCAATAGCTTCTGAGTTATAGGACCCAGAGGCCCCAGACCAATGTTCACCTGTTCTACTATGTGGTACTAACAACACACACCTCACTAAAAATTAATATTTTGCTCCTCCTATTTTATTGAAATATTTTAAGAATCCCATTCATTTCCTATGGAAGACGGCTTTTTGCTCAATAGCTTCCGAGTTATGGGACCCAGAGGCCCCAGACCAATTTATACCTGTTCTACTATGTGGTACTAACAACACACACCTCACTAAAAATTAATATTTTGCTCCTCCTATTTTATTTAAATATTTTAAGAATCCCATTCATTTCCTATGGAAGACGGCTTTTTGCTCAATAGCTTCCGAGTTATGGGACCCAGAGGCCCCAGACCAATTTAGACCTGTTCTACTATGTGGTACTAACAACACACACCTCACTAAAAATTAATATTTTTCTCCTCCTATTTTATTTAAATATTTTAAGAATCCCATTCATTTCCTATGGGAAATTGCATTTTGCTCAATAGCTTCCGAGTTATAGGACCCAGAGGCCCCAGACCAATGTTGACCTGTCCTACTATGTGGTACTAACAACACACACCTCACTAAAAAATAATATTTTGCTCCTCCTATTTTATTTAAATATTTTAAGAATCCCATTCATTTCCTATGGAAAACGGCTTTTTGCCGTTTTGTTTATATATTTATTTATTATATACGGAGACCACCAGACTTCCTCGAAGCAACGAGAATGGTCTATTAAATTCAAAATGGGATTTAAGGGATACAATGCCATACGGTCCATCGCCATACGTCAATATGAATTAAATTCATAGAATTTACGAGTCGATGGTCAATGGTCGGATACAGATCTTGTTATAACGACAATTGAATAAAAGCTATGGTCTACTTATAATATTATAACAAAATAATTGTATATTTAATTATTTATATAATATATATTTTAATAATTAATTAAATACAATAACGGCTGTAAACATGTGCCATGCCTAGGTTTTTTGGCCTTTTCTTTTCAATGGGCCTGCGTCCACGTCACGTAACTCTCATGGTTGCTATGTCAGCCCCCTCTGCTCCTTACATGGCTCCAAACCACGTGGGCGGCAACGGATCTGCCGTCAATTATGTTGTTTTTGTCATAGGGTCCGCTGGTTAGGAAATAGACAGATATTCCAAGGTTTCCTTCGAAAGGCACCTTGGAATATGTATCTATTCCCCGCAGTTTAGACATAATTAATACAACATTGGTCAACATTGGTCTGGGGCCTCTGGGTCCCATAACTCGGAAGCTATTGAGCAAAAAGCCGTCTTCCATAGGAAATGAATGGGATTCTTAAAATATTTAAATAAAATAGGAGGAGCAAAATATAAATTTTTAGTGAGGTGTGTGTTGTTAGTACCACATAGTAGAACAGGTCTAAATTGGTCTGGGGCCTCTGGGTCCCATAACTCGGAAGCTATTGAGCAAAAAGCCGTCTTCCATAGGAAATGAATGGGATTCTTAAAATATTTAAATAAAATAGGAGGAGCAAAATATTAATTTTTAGTGAGGTGTGTGTCGTTAGTACCACATAGTAGAACAGGTCTAAATTGGTCTGGGGCCTCTGGGTCCCATAACTCGGAAGCTATTGAGCAAAAAGCCGTCTTCCATAGGAAATGAATGGGATTCTTAAAATATTTAAATAAAATAGGAGGAGCAAAATATTAATTTTTAGTGAGGTGTGTGTTGTTAGTACCACATAGTAGGACAGGTCAACATTGGTCTGGGGCCTCTGGGTCCTATACCTCGGAATCTATTGAGCAAAAAGCAATTTCCCATAGGAAATGAATGGGATTCTTAAAATATTTAAATAAAATAGGAGGAGCAAAATATTATTTTTTAGTGAGGTGTGTGTTGTTAGTACCACATAGTAGGACAGGTCAACATTGGTCTGGGGCCTCTGGGCCCTATAACTCGGAAGCTATTGAGCAAAAAGCAATTTCCCATAGGAAATGAATGGGATTCTTAAAATATTTAAATAAAATAGGAGGAGCAAAATATTAATTTTTAGTGAGGTGTGTGTTGTTAGTACCACATAGTAGGACAGGTCAACATTGGTCTGGGGCCTCTGGGTTCTATAACTCGGAAGCTATTGAGCAAAAAGCAATTTCCCATAGGAAATTAATGGGATTCTTAAAATATTTAAATAAAATAGGAGGAGCAAAATATTAATTTTTAGTGAGGTGTGTGTTGTTAGTACCACATAGTAGGACAGGTCAACATTGGTCTGGGGCCACTGGCTCCTATAACTCGGAAGCTATTGAGCAAAAAGCAATTTCCCATAGGAAATGAATGGCCGAATATCTGTCGAATATCCAACTTCAAACCAACTTCACCACGGTAACTGCCGAGGGAAGAGATAACGCAGAGAAAAAAAAGGCAATGGAGCAATTTTGTTTACAGGCTGAGTTTGGAGTTTTCCCTAAACAAGAAGTGTGCGTCGTTGAAGATGTGTAAGTGATGATCACCTGAGTTTGTTTTGTGTGTTTGTATAGATATATATATGTATACATGTGTGTGTTTAGAACAGCTGTTGAATTCGGTGAAGTTCCGTTATAGAGCCTTGCGCACTTACTAGCGTTCGACTTGGAGCCGTCTTGCTCAGACCTGAACAACTATGATGCGCGTCTTTTGCAGAGCACACAACAAAAATTCTGCAAAAATGCTGTGCGCTCTGCAAGCCGAGCGTCATAATTGCGCAGACGCAGACATCTCAAACAAGGCTATTTACCGTCTGTATAGGCCTAGATGTTATGAGCCAATGCTACGACACTTTTAAACATGCTACGACACTTTTAAACACATATTTGCCTCCTTAGATGCTGCCATGCCATGGTTCTCTGAGTGGTAAAGGACCTAACGTTACTTCATCTAAAAAACTAAATGTGCAAATAAGTTCCCTGATGAAGGCAAAGTAGGAAAGCATAGCGCCATTTATGCTAGCGAGCCAACCTGACACGGTCGGATCGGATGTAGGCTTCAATGAACAAGTGATACAGATAAATTATGTAGTATATCATTTCTGTTGTACTTATAGCAATGTTTAATGACTTGGTTGTTTTCGGTTCTAAAGCTGTCCGATGCCAAACTTCGTCATGTTTATGTTTTTGACAGCTACGGCAGCTCGCAGGCTGTTGCCTGAGCCTGTTCTGTTGTCTACTACTACTAGTTAAGTATCTCCCCCTGCTGGTAGGATGTTTAATTGCTGCCCATACCTAGGGGACAAAGGGATTTTTTGGACATGGGCTATTGTACAAGGTTGTTCACCAGAAATGATATCTAGGACCTTCAAGGATCACAACCTGGGTGGACAACCTGTTCAACTACCTGCTGGAAAGCTACAGGGGGCCGAAATAGAAAAAGGTAAACACGGTTTAATGCAAGGGTACAATTGAAATGTTTTAACTTATAGATATCATCATAAAACTTTGCCTGTTGATTACTGGCATTAAAACAATGATTTTTATGTATTGAAGTTTTTTTCAAAAATGTTTGAATATATATATATGCAAATTTAGAATATTTCACATATTATGCATACATTTGCATATCTTTAAAAACCAAAAATATCGATATTGGTGGAGTTGGAGTTGAAATCTTTATTGCATTTTGACTTTATACAAGTGTGTTAAGTTTCTACATAACAAACTTCCTCTGTGAGAAATAGTGTCACAATTCTGGTTTGATAGTGTATAAATAAATGTGATTTGATAGGTTTTTTCATTACTCTGACCCAGAAATCTCAACTTCTAAATCACTTACATCTACTAAACTTTCCATAATCATTCTCAGCACTATTCTGTAGGTTATTGAAGAAGGATGTTTTCATATGTTGTTCATTGTCTGATTTATGACATTTTCTTCTTCAAAACATGCCGTAATGCATTTTTAAGACCTGTACATAGTTTTTTTTGATTTATAAAATCAAAAAAGGCTGTGTAAAAAATCCTTCTTTAATAACATTCAGAGTAGTGCTAAGAATGATTATGGAAACTTTAGTTGATGTAAGTGATTTAGAAGTTGAGATTTTTGGGTCAGAGTAATGAAAAAAAAATCAAATCTTGTCAATCTAACCACTATCAAACCAGAATTGTCACACCATTTCTAACAGAGGAAGTTTGTTATGTAGAAACTTAACACACTCATATAATGTCAAAATGCAATAAAGATTTTAACTCTGGCTTTATCCAATATCTATATTTTAGTTTTTTTTAAAGATGTGCCAATTTGTGCATAATTTGTGAAACATGCCAAATTTGCATATATATTCAAACATTTCTGAAAAAAACTTAAATTCAAAAAATCATTGTTTTAATGCCAGTAATCAACTGGCAAAGTTTCAAGATGATATCTATAAGTAAAGAAAAAAATGTTTACCCTCGCATTAAACCATGGTTCTGATTTTCTATTTCGGCCCCCTGTAGCTTTCCAGCAGGTAGTTGACCAGGTTGTCCACCCAGGTTGTGATCCTTGAAGGTCCTAGATATAATTTCTGGTGGACAACCTTTTACAACAGCCCATGTCTGTTTTCCAAAAAAATAGGGTTTTGCCCCCTGGGTACCATACATTTTTTTAGTGCTGCCACATAATGAAATTCATTGCACTGCATCGGGACTCACACTGCGCAACACAACGGCTATTAGATCATAATAATTTCACATGATCGATCATTGATTAATCATGCTCATCCCTAGTGTGCTTTAAAATAAATGTATGGTGATCATGAATGTGGAAATTACATGATTATTTGTTTTCCTTGTTTTTACCTCTGAATGAAATCCAGGGTAGAAGCTGCCTCGGGCTGGTATTCAATGTTGAAGGCATAATAAGACCCAAAGAGGACCGCCAGGGCAGAGGTGAAGTCCATCTGGAGGTTGGTTGGTGTTATAAACACCTTGCCCTCCAAGGCCAGCATCCATTGCTTCGCTGAGAGTGGAATCTCCTAGCAGAGATATGTATGTGTTAAACTTAATTGTTCACAAAAGTAATTACATATCAGAAGTTAATAAATAACTTAAAGAAGAAAATATTGTGTATAGAAAATTTACATCATAAATATTGGTATAAAATAAATAATTGTAAAAAAAAAAAGGAGGAGAAACAATTGCCAAAAAAGTGTATATTAGAAAACACATTTTATTTTTCTGTTTTTTCTTTAAAGGATTTTCTGGACTCTGGGAACCCTTCATGATTGTTCAAGTGTAGCAATTTTACCCAGCAGGATTATTCTTGGCGTCCTGGGAAGTAAGGACGCCAGATTAGATATACTTCAGTTGAACAGAAGTATATCTAATCTGAAATTACAAGGAAGTGATGCCAGTAACCGGCCATGTGATGTAAGGCCAAAAGGGGAAAAGTTGGGTGGGAGTGCTGCTCAGAACTGGTGCCTATTGCGGCTTCTCCCAATTCTTATTGGTGATCGAATAAAGAATCCCCTGGAAGACCAAGTCTGGTTGTTGTCCCTTAAATTTAGGGAGATAGTGGAGTTTATTTGTGCACCCAAAATCCATGCCAACCAGGTGGCCTTTCTTAACATTCTGATCAGGGAATATCTGGACTCTAGAGTGTCTCTTTTTCCAGACAAATCTGCGAAACCAAAACATCACTACCTTCTCCACTATCCAGACCTTATCTTAAAATTTGGTCCTCTCATTCGCCTCTGGACATTGCGCTTTGAAAGTAAGCACACATATTTTAAGCAGTGTGCACGAAAGCTCCGAAACTTTAAGAGTCTCGGTAGCACTCTGGCAGAAAGGCACCAGTTACTACAGGCCTACCTGCACAGTGGGAACATTTTTGCTCCCGTTCTCCAAATTGATCAGGCAAATGCATTTCATAGTCAAATCTACAATGCAGCGATTCAGCAAGCAGTGACGTGCAGGGGGTTAACAAAAGACACCACAATGGAAACAGCAAGTGCCACATACAAAGGCACCACATACAAAAAGGGCATGACTGTTGTTCTTAATCTCAATGACAGTGGCTATGTGCTGGGTAAGATTCCTCTAATAATAGTCAAACAGGAAAAGGTGTATTTTGTTTCGGAAAAGTATCAGTCAGTTCCAGTTTTGGACCTTGGGGTGCACTGTCTACAGCATAGCTGTGAGACCCAGTATGTTTGTGTATGTGCTGACAGTCTTGCTGACTATTACCCGGTGCCTGTATATAGGAGGTTTGATCTCGATCTTGCTGTTCTCCACCATTCTGTCTGTTTAGGTCACGAGTGATGGAGGACATCATACGTGGCACCCTCCCCCATATTGATGACGAGACTCTCGACTTGTAGAAAGTCTCTCTGCAATGGGTCTGAGGGAGGCAGACGACCTGATGTTTATCAGAGAAGATGACATCAAAGACCTGCTGTCAATTGTTGATTGCAGGAAACTTCTTCACAAATTCAGCAACAGAGGTAAGGCATAATTTATAGCAAAAGGGTCACTCTTGAGAAATCCAGTGGTGTTGCTGTCTGGCCACGTCGCTGGCAGACCCCTTGTCCCCACTAAGGAGCTGTGTTCCAAAGGATACGTCAACGTATCCTTTGGAACACAGCTCCACCAGAACCTGCACCTGCCCGTACCCCGGTTGAAGGGTCGCGTCACCAGCGTTGGCCTGTAGTAGATGGAAGAAAGAGATATAATTAGTTTCATCAAATGTATTCATTATTAAAAAAATAAATATGAGCAAAACAACACAATAATACTGACAGGATCTGTATGCAGAGATATCTTGTTCGCCTCGAATTGTGACCCGTTTGCTATACATTATCCCACTTACTAGATGGCTACCAACTAAATTAATCAATTAATTGAAACAAAATTAGATTTTAAATGTAAATATTTTATATAGAAATTGTATATCTTAAATGTTGGTATGCAGAGAAACATTAAACTTTATCTGTACATAAAGGCAGCCAACAAATGACCACTATGAGCCATCAAGACCTCTCACAAATACTGACCCTGACACCAGTCTCAGAACTGGAAACAACAGTGCAGTCCCCCATGATTCCGGCTGGAAACAGCAACTGGAACACATCATTTAGAATACCCCTAGAGAAGTGTAGAGCCAGCCTCCGGAGAATGCTGAATGAGAAGGAGAAGCCTGATATCTCGGACAGGAGACATATGGTTAGAATGATGGTGGATGAAATGAGACAGCATTGCCTAAACCCCACCCTCAGCCAGTGTGCATTTATTGCAAAAGGCATCATAGAACAATATCCCATTAGCCTTCAAGACAGGCCAGAAGAGGGAGAAAAGATGGGGAGTGGCCACTACACGCTCTGTCAGCAGCTGAAGTCCAGAGTCGACAATTTGAACAGAAACAACACTCTAGCTCGAATGAGAGAAGAGAGAAGGCCTGTTGTGACTCCTGCTGCCACTGCTGGCAACAGTGAGCCAGCCAGAAAATGTGCCAAAATAGACTCATATGGCTGCATTAACTGGCAGCCAATCGTTCTCCCAGAGGGAGAAACGAAGGAGTCTCTTCTTAATAAAAAAGAGGAGCTCAAGCTCATTTTCAGCCACGAGGGCCAAAGAGGAGCGGACAGGGCAAGAGTAGCAGAACTGATGCAGATTACCTTCGAGACCCAACGGCGCAACATAAACATGCTGCCAGCTATGCAGGAACTGACTAAAGAATGGCCATTCCTCTTCCAGAAGAGATTCCTCCTTGATCAATTCCACCAGCTGACAGGGATCTGATTGTCATAATTGCGCAGGTCTGAGCAAGTCGGCTCCTACTCAAACCATGGACATATACGGGGCTAGGGACGACACTGAAGTTGGCATCCGATTCGCAGCATCCGATACGGCAATTGCTGGTCCACCTTAAAACGGTCGTGATTGAAGACCACCTAGAATCTTCAAATCGGTCCTGATTGAAAACCACTACACCTAGACTCTTCAAATCTGGACTAAATTATCAAAGTGAGGCTAAACATTATGTCAAACATAGTTTCAGATTTGTGAAACCTTTACCCTGTTTGTGAAAATGCAATAAAGGCGCATTTTAATGCTTTTTAGGTGTCCAGACCGCATTAGAACTGATCCTGATTGAAAACCACTACACCTAGACTCTTCAAATCTGGACTAAATTATCACAGTGAGGCTATACATTATGTAAAACATAGTTTCAGATTTGTGAAACCTTTACCCTATTTGTGAAAATGCAAAAAAAAGCTCTCGATCTACCGGTCGATCTTCGTTCCTATCCTCACCTATGGTCATGAGGGCTGGGTGATGACCGAAAGGACGAGATCGCGGGTACAAGCGGCCGAGATGAGTTTTCTCAGAAGGGTGGCTGGCGTCTCCCTTAGGGATAGGGTGAGAAGCTCAGCCATCCGTGAGGAACTCGGATTAGAGCCGCTGCTCCTTTACTTAGAAAGGAGTCAGCTGAGGTGGTTCGGGCATCTCGTAAGGATGCCCACTGGGCGCCTTCCTTGGGAGGTGTTTCAGGCACGTCCAGTGGGGAGGAGACCTCGGGGAAGACCCAGGACTAGGTGGAGAGATTATATCTCAACACTGGCCTGGGAACGCCTCGGGATCCCCCCGTCAGAGCTGGTCAATGTGGCCCGGGAAAGGGAAGTCTGGGGCCCCCTGCTTGAGCTGCTCCCCCCGCGACCCGACCCCGGATAAGCGGATGAGGATGAGGATGAGGAAAGGCTCATTTTAATGCTTATTAGGGGTCCAGACCGCATTAGAACGGATCCTGATTGAAAACCAATACACCTAGACCCTTCAGATCTGGACTACATTATCACAGTGAGGCTATACATTATATAATACATAATTAGAGATTTGTGAAACCTTTTTTCTATTTGTGAAAATGCAATACAGGCTAATTTGAATGCTTTTTAGGGGTCCAGACTGTATTAGAACGGATCCTGATTCAAAACCACTACACCTAGACTCTTTAAATCTGGACTAAATTATCACAGTGAGGCTATACATTATGTAAAACATAGTTTCAGATTTGTGAAACCTTTACGCTATTTGTGAAAATACAATAAAGGCACATTTTAATGCTTTTTAGGTGTCCAGACCGCATTAGAACTGATCCTGATTGAAAACCACTACACCTAGACTCTTCAAATCTGGACTAAATTATCACAGTGAGGCAATACATTATGTAAAGCATAGATTCAGATTTGTGAAACCTTTACCCTATTTGTGAAAATGCAATAAAGGCTCATTTTAATGCTTTTTAGGGGTCCAGACCGCATTAGAACGGATCCTGATTGAAAACCACTACACCTAGACTCTTCAGATATGGACTACATTATCACAGTGAGGCCATACATTATATAAAACATAGTTACAGATTTGTGAACCTTTTTTCTATTTGTGAAAATGCAATACAGGCTCATTTTAATGCTTTTTAGGGGTCCGACTGCATTAGAACTGATCCTGATTGAAAACCACTACACCTAGACTCTTCAAATCTGGACTAAATTATCACAGTGAGGCTATACATTATGTAAAACATAGTTTCAGATTTGTGAAACCTTTACTCTATTTGTGAAAATGCAATAAAGGCACATTTTAATGCTTTTTAGGGGTCCAGACCGCATTAGAACTGATCCTGGTTGAAAACCACTACACCTAGACTCTTCAGGTCTGGACTACATTATCACAGTGAGGCTATACATTATATAAAACATAGTTTCAGATTTGTGAAACCTTTTTAATTTGAGGTAATTAACGTCACATGTTGTAACTGATTACACATTTAAATTCTTAATTATTATTTTTAAATGGCTAATTGTTAAATGGCTAAATAGTGGTTCTGAAATATATTTTATGAATGCAGACTTAAATGAGGTGCTGGTCAAATTGTATATATCGTTTAGTCACGTAGTGTTCACCTGTTGGATAATAAAAAGCCGGCGGTGCTGAAGAGAGGATGGAAAAATTACAAAACTATGTGAAAGCTAACTCTCCTGAACATTGACATCAAGGCGCACACGGTATGTTTGTTTATTTTTTTAGATGTACAATATTTTTTTGTATTTGTGTACTTTGTATTTGTGTATTTATTTCGTTTTTTCACAGTGACGTTGCTGGAACCAATTAAGTACTAAAAAAACGTCAACGAACATCAGTGAAGCGTCGTTCATATGTCATAATACGTTTGGGAGCAGTTATACCTACCCTACCAAACTATAGTGTCTTTCTACCTATACACCTGCGTTCAGGTAAGAGCAGAGCGCCACTCAATGCCCACACAGTGAAACAACACACAAGTACATTCGATTAGGCTCACACAGAGATATTAAAGAAATTCTGTTTCATGAGATAAAGAAATGGGATTACGGGAGTCTTTCATCTACGCCGTTGTTCACGACTATTTCCACCAGCTCTTCATTCTGAATGCGCCTGGCTTCAACAGCTTCTGCTGCTTTGTTGTAAAGCAGAAGAAGATTTGCAATGATTTTTATGGGGGGGTTATTGATGGCATGCAGGACTTAAATTATTTTGACATGTTAAGGCTTTCTTTTTCGTAAATTAGTCGTTCAAACTTACTCTGACCATAACAATGTGGCCAACACAGGAGTTGGCCCCAAGTTTATTTTTGGATGGTCGTCTCTTTGATGACAGTATCTCCTCTTCCGGGCTTTTTACCTTCTTCAAGGCCATCATAAAAATGCCAGCTTCTATCCAAACCTAATTTGTGGAATGCCACAAAGTGGTTTGAAGGCAGGTGATATGTCACAGCAGCTGGCTGGTACCTTTGTGACAAGAGTATTATACAAAAGACTGTAAAATATTAATATAAACTCATGGAACAAGTTCAAACAAACAGCAAAATCTTAACACAGCCAATTACATTATATGTACTGTATGTGAGTCTTACTTTCCACCAAGAATTGTTACCAGATGTGGCAAGGCTGTAGGATGATGCCTGTTTGTTAGGTTCCCATGGTTGATTACTGAGACAAGTAAAATACATGGCTCTCCATGCACGAAGACACGCTGCTGTGTTGTCTCATTAATAGGGCATGGTTTCAGAGCTGTTGAGATAAATGGAAGAATAAAGACTAATTGGCTTAATAAAATGAAATGTTAAACTCAACTCGACTTATTAGAGCATTGAAACTTTAATAACAAAAAGCGGCTCAACCTTGATGCTGAGGCAGGCTTGAAATGGTTTAATTTTGTAAAATTTGGGTGATATTTCTCTGTTGCTTATAATTGCATAAAGGCTTTCCATGACTAGGTTCAGAGAGACTTTTTTAAATGTTTTGAGAACATTGAATTAATGTAACAGTACAATGGTCACATCTATATGATTGATAAAGGTCAGCTAAATGTATAGTTGGTCTTCATACCTAAAGCAATTATTTACAATGTACGTAGATCAGTGGAACTGTTAGGTATATACTTTTAACAATGAATTATCTGAAATATATGCATGAACTTACCTTTTGCAAGGAAGAACTCTTAGGGATTCATTTGCCCACTTGTCAATATCAGCCTGTAAGTTCCCAAAATCTGCACATCTGGAAATAGAATAAAACATAATTGAAAAAAGCTAAGTAAATTAACATTAATGTGTATAATCTTCATCATTAACTCAAGAGACATTCTTTGTTCATACAATTAATTAATAATAAATAAAAGTACATTCATTTGATTTACCAAAATCAGGAAATTAATTTCATTTAAAAAAACAGGGAAATACTTACATGATGTCAACAGAGTTGCATGTCCTTTTTGCCACAGGGCAAGCAGAATTCTTGCAATTCTGTTGGATTTCAGTTTTGACCAAGTAGTCCAGTCGAGAAGCAACAAAGTCTTCCTCAGTCCCGAAGCAATCCCATGAGTTTCCCTTGAATCTGTCAATTTTGTTCAGCCACAGCAGCTTTCCCTGGGACCACTCCCTCTGTTCAAATAGCTGGTTAACTTCAAGCAGGGTAGAAATCCACGGGTCAAGGTGAGCAACTATTTTCAGATCGTTTTTAATGCATGGTCTCCTCTTCATCGAGAGATGCAGCATGTACAGGAGGTTGTCAATTGTACAGGTGTTTGTTATTGACACTCTTTGTTGTCCAATGATTCCCTCTCCTCCCCAATGTGGACAGGATCCCTTTTGCTTTTCTCCTGCATCTGACGATGTTTTATTAGGTATGTATGTTTTTGCCTGAACAGCTCTCTTTTTCGTTGGAGGAGGGGGGCTGAAGTACTTGGACTTTCTTTTATTATTTTTACTTCGCTTCCTCCATGTTTCCTCTTGAGACAATGGAAGTGTCTCTGGGCCGTCCTGTTTATTTGTCTCTTCAGACTTTGTAGGAGGCACACGTTTTCCCAACAATGTAACTCCCTTAAGTCTTCCAACCACAAACTCGTGCTGAAGCTGGAGGAAGTCTCCTGCTCTCCGGTGCAATCTTGAGGAGAGAATTACTTTTTTTGTTGTGCGGAACCAGTTCTCTACAACAGCATTACTGTCTCGGGTTTTGCCAAGATGTTTGAGCATCACACCTGTCCAAAGAGGCACAGTACCACTATACTGGAGAATGATATCCACAAGTGTTGGACAATAATGCGGATTTGGTTGGACTGCTCCTTCTGTGTCATCATCCTTCCCTGCTTCCTCTTGTGCTTTGGTGATGACATCTTTGATAGGAGCAAAGAACGGGGAGGATTTTGTGAGAGTTCTGTTAATCTCTGCGTCTTCAAAATCAACTGCACTGTGGTCTTCATCTAGTGTCTCTTTCAAAGTGACATTGTCTGTCTTCTGCATGTGTATGGCATCCTGCAGTGCTGTTAGATGTTCCTTACACCCCTGTGAGTCAGTCCTTGTTGAAAATACATGTGCCATACACCTTGATATTGCCAATACCTCACCAAATCTTGTGGAATTCTGAAGGAGGGCAAAACAGTACGAAAAAAACTTTTGTCTCCTTTTTGCACTGCACCTTGGACATCTTCATGCTAATCAGCTTCAGCATGTGAGCAGCACAGAGGTGGATGACTGTCAGCTGAACTGATTGCTGCCCTTGGCATACCTGAAAGCAAAGCTTTAGATATTCTGGAACACTAATGGTGTTGAAGGCCTGAACTACAGCGTGTATCATTGCCCAACTGAAATCAGTTTCCACCTTTTGTGGTTTTAGATGTTTCTGAAACAACTTGTAGTAGTCGCGACGCAGGCAAGTTAACCAGTGCAGTATGATTGGAGTACTTTGGTCAGCTGTTAGCATGTCTGCCAGAGGAACCACAGTTTTGGTTGTCGATAAACAGGGATTACAAAGGGCATAGTACAATATAGACTGGCTGGACTGGTGAGGTTTGGCAACGACACTGCCAGTGGCATCCAAATACAGAAAACAGGTATTTTTCTTTTGTAGATCTTGGAGAATATTTAGCTGGGTCTCCGAATAACAATGCACAATAAAAGGACAGATTGCAATAAACTGCACACTGCTGTGCTTTATTTTGGTGCTGGGATTTCGCTCATCCTGCATTTGCTGTATAGCAAAGCACTCCATGAAAATATCCTTATCCAGGCGATTCTGAAGATTTTTCTCGCTTGATATCTTTTGAAGGACTTTGAGGGACTTTACATCATTGTGGTTGCCTGCAACAAGTTTCTCTTCATCCGCACTGGCAAGAGTTTTAGTGTGGAGAAGCATGGGAGAAAATTGTCCAAGTTTTCCTTTAAGTGTTTCCCGCTCAGGTTGTCGACAGTGTCGTGTGTGCTGTTCATAACAGCTATGGCCGCCGACATTTCCCTGGACTGCGACATGTACCTTTACTTCACCTATAGTGAGATTTGGATCGTCAGCCATAGAGAGTGCAAATGTGGCACAGCCTGTGAACTTACATACAGCCTTAGCCTTCCAATACATCCCATTGGATTTTCTGCTCTGAAAACATCTTATTTTGTTTGCTTTGAATGCAAGGACACAACATTTATTGACTTTACCTATTTTATTGCTAATAAGGTCAGTCCAACCCTTTTTTAAGACTCTAGCTTCCCTATCGTCTGGTTTGATCGTAGACCATTCCTCCCTCGTCAGGGTAACATAGAAATCTCGAGTAAAGGATGGCGGGTCTGCATCAAAGGATAACCTCCTTTTTATGCTTACGTCTTGTTCTGGGTATGTTGCCTTTGGATCTGTCTTGCAGGAAGGACAGTGCCATGGGGAAATGGCAGCAATGTCCTCTACACTTTGGTAGCCAATGCAACCTGGATGAAACCAGTCTTTGCAGATGCTGCATTGGCATTATGGCTCGCTAGGATTGTTTGGCTGCCTGCAAACACAAAATAACGTGTCATCAGGGTAGTCATTTTCGTTGGTTTCAATGCAGTCACCCGTATTCACCCTGGTCTGACTCTGAGCAATGTCTTCTGTCTCATCTTGACCCTTTCCATGATTTGTGTCCTTAATCTAAGACCTGGGGCCCTATCTTGCATCCGGCGCAAGTGACTTAGTCACTGGCGCATGTGTCGTTGCTAGTTTACAACTGGCGCAGAGCGTTCTTTTCCCACCAGCGCCACTCGCCGGTAAATTAGGGATTGATCATGCGCCCCAAGGGGCGGTTCGGCGGAAGGAGGAGGCGTGTTCTGGCGCAAACGGTATTTTGCCGTCTCTGAATACCATTGCGCTACTGACCAGGAAATACCTGGTTTAAAGTCAGTGGCGCGTTGTTCAGACGCTATTTTAAGGGCGCATGCATACATGCGCATGCGATGCATACGGATTGCTTGTGCACCTCGCGCATACACTTTGCTTCTCTCATCTACCTAGCCGCACATTCTTGGTAAATTATTTGGGAAAGAACAGCTGATGCAGCGGTAATAAGTTGTACTTTTAAATCAATGCATCTGCAAACACCGTACAGCAAACACATATTTTCTTGACACAGACATCGTGTAGGCCTACATGCCCATAACTTTTAGGATTGATGAGTAGGCCTATTTGATCGTGAAAAACATTGTTTTACTAGGGTGACCAGACGTCCTCTTTTTCCCGGACATGTCCTCTTTTCGAGACCTAAAAAATGCGTCCGGCAGGGATTCCAAAAACGTCCGGTATTTTGCCTCGTCGCAAAAAAAAAAAAAAATATATATTATTGTTATTATTATCTTTTTTTTTTTTTTTGCCTCGTCGCATATTTGTGTTTCTGGGTCTTTCACATAACCTACTAGTTATTACCATTGTATATGTCTATGGTTATTACGGCCTTCCAAGTTCTGGAAATGGTATCTCCCTTACGTTCCACCTTCTTGCGCGAGCTGACTGTAGAGCGAGTCTGTCATTGGGCGACCGATCTCATGTGCTCGTTGAGAAGGTGCCGTGTATAGACGGAATGAAACCCCCACTGAAGTACGTAGGCTCCCCCCCCCCCCCCCCCCCCCAACAATCTTGCCCGGGGCGCAATTGGACCTAGGATCGCCACTGTCTGCAGCCATGCCTAAACGTAAATGTAAGTTCACGGACAAACTAAAGAAAAAATACCCATGTTTTCGCCCCCCCCCCCCCCCCCCCCCCCCCGCGACGAAGTGTCCTCTTTTTCACAAACTCAAATCTGGTCACCCTAGTTTTACCGCGAGTGAGTGTTAAAAATAATGAATGAATGCGGGCGCGCGTGTGTGCTCTGTAAGGCGCCCAGTTTCCAACCTCGAAATTTCACTTCATTTAAATTTAATTTGCATGGTATTTCTTATCCTTACCAGATGCCCGAACCACCTCAGCTGACTCCTTTCTAAGTAAAGGAGCAGCGGCTCTAATCCGAGTTCCTCACGGATGGCTGAGCTTCTCACCCTATCCCTATCTCGTCCTTTCGGTCATCACCCAACCCTCATGACCATAGGTGAGGATAGGAACGAAGATCGACCGGTAGATCGAGAGCTTTGCCTTGCGGCTCAGCTCTCTTTTCGTAACAACGGTAAAGCGAACGCAATACCGCCCCCGCTGCTCCGATTCTCCGGCCAATCTCACGCTCCATAGTTCCCTCACTCGCGAACAAGACCCCGAGGTACTTGAACTCCTTCACTTGGGCAAACTAAACACGTAACGCATAATACAATCAATGGCAATGTAGGCCTATATTACCGCGGGGACACATGCATATTAGGATAGCATACAATACTGACAAGAAACAATGTTTATAATGTATTGCGTATATCATTAAATAGAACCACAGTTACCGCATATCATATGTTATAGCCTATCATACGTTTTCTTTGCCGAAATTTATTTGAGGACTCAGTATATTCCATGTGTGAATTATGCCATATTAGGCTATTTGGCAATAAACTAAGCCATTTGCAGTATGAAATTCTCGGAGACTGCAGACGCGCTGTCAAAATATCAACTCGTCCGATTCAAATGCGCTCATGGCTCTTAAAGGGGATGGGAGCTGGCACTCTCATTGGTTTGTTGCACGTTACGCCCAAACCACACCTACGGGTAATTAGGCTGCTTCAGACCAACCCTTTTGACACTCATTTATCCGCCTGTAAAATAGCGATAGCGCCGTAGAACCGCCCACAAAGCTACTTGCGCTTTGCGCTTCCCACTTGCGTTTCAGACCGTTAAAATAGGGCCCACAGACTCTCAGCGGCAGCGCATCATATATAGGGGAGAGATGCACAGTGGGCAGGCACACACTAAAATGAGATGTAACCCCCGATTAACAGATGTAGCGCCGATAAATGTTTTATCAGTAATTGGTCTGGACCTCATAGCTGCATAGCAGAGACTACCTTGATCGAAACCAGATAGTTAGTTAGTTTTATTTTGGAAACGCGACAGACATTAATCAGCGTCGTCTTCTTACTTTTAGTTTCACCAGAGCCCGTCTACGAAGAGCCTGGGCACTCCCTATACGCCCCATTGTACCGATCTTGGTTGTAGTTCCAGTAAACATCCACTGGGGGTGATCGCGGGCGAGTCCAGAATGAATGGGAGTCAATGGGGCTAGACGGCTAAATATGTCTCTTTCACCTGCTTGTCGTTGAAATATCGCAAATTTTATTGTAGATTTCGCAAGTTCAATATAGATTATAGTTCAAAAGTCAAATGAATGAGCACTTATGTCCTTTCGATTTCTTACAGTTTGGGCCGTTGTTGGCCGTATACGCTAGCATTCTGCTAATGAATGCTGATTGGTCAGGGACGGACTTGCGACTGATTACGACCAGAGACCCCTCTTGACGGCACCTGAAGCTGAAGCGCATCGGAAACATTATCTTAAGGAGGACTTTCCGTCAAAGTTAATTTTTGCGTACTGTATTTATATTTTCCTGCAGGCCCTTTTATTTGTTATATAGTTATGTATGGTGAAAGTACATGGGTATAGATGGAATTTCTTCCATTTCTCGTGTTCAATGTTCAATGTGTTATATACATGGTACGGTATGACCACCTTAAATTATACAGTCAATGTCCCGCTCAATATCATTTCATCTGTCATTGTCCATTTTTTCGAAAATAAAGATAGTTTAGAAAATGTGCAATGATAAACTGCTCCAACAGTGGAAAGGGATTGTCCTTCTTTTCGTTTCCCAAGGAAAGAAAAAGGTAATGTTCTTGCTTGCTCCTGTATGAATAGTCCTAGGCTACCTGAGGCTGCACCTGGTAGGGAAAGTTGCGCTGGAGCCCGGGTAAAATCGCACATGGCTTATTCAAGTTGCGCGCTAGACATTCTCTAAAGTCTCGAGACTCAAGCACTTCAATTACCTTAACCGATTGTCCCATACAAATCGTTTGTTAACGATTCAACAACTTCAAAATCTGCTATTACTGTAGTTTTATTTTTTGTAGGCCTTGGGCTAATGACCTTGCACAGAGGGAAAACCATCTACACCACTTGTCATTGATTTCTATGCATTCAGTGATCTTTACAGATGGGTTTGTTTTAAGCCATTGAATATGATTGCTCTGCCCTGCAACACATTATAAGCTACACATGTTTGTTAAATGAGAAGTATGGTCTAGGTCAGTCATACTCAAGTAGCGGCCCGCGGGCCTTTTGTGGCCCGCGGGGTGTCTATTAATGGCCCTCGAGCTGTTTTTAAAAGTTTTTTTAATTATTAAAAAAATAAAAAAAATAAAAATCGTGCTGGGCGCTCTTATTTTGAAACCGCGCGCCGCGATCTCAATACGAGGCTGGGGGTTGCAACGATAAACAGATAGCACTCCAGCCCACAGACCGCTCCAGCCCTCCCAAACTCGAGGCAGACAGTCCATCTCAGCAGCAGTCAGTCACACGTATACCGACCGGAGCCGTAAAGGCATGCTCCAAATTTGCCCCAAAAAGACTCAGTGTGACGTCATCACCCTGTGGACAAAAATGGTAACTGCGGCCAATTTCCCCCTGCTGAATAGGATGGCAGTGCACATCCTTACAATGTTTGGATCCACATACAGATGTGAATCTGCATTCTCAAAAATGAACTTCATCAAAAATCAGTACCGGAGTCGCCTAACCAACGAGCACGTGCATCAGTGTGTCTCCCTGGCAATCACACCATATCAGCCCAGGTTTGAAGCATTGGCCAAAGAAAGCAGAGGCCAATTCTCCCAATAAAGGGGACATGTGAGAAATGTGAAATAGTTTGTTAAACAAAGCACAAAAATGGGCTGTCTGAAGGCTTTTTGTTTTTTTATCTTGAACACGGTTATGTTTGGTTTTATTTAGTTATTTTTTTTAATATATGCCGAAATTAAAATTATATTTTTATTTTAGGAAATATTTTTGTTTTTAATAAAAAGGAAATGTTATGTTATAAAATGTTGTAAATGTTATACATACGTTATGTTATGATACGTTATCGGACGTACACGGTCCCAATAAATGGCCCCTTGAGTCACTGAAAAAAAAATTTGTGGCCCCTCATCATTTCTACTTGAGTACCCCTGGTCTAGGTCATGTTGAAACAGTATCAGTTGTATAACAGTAATTATACAAACATACCAACATTGCAACAGGCAAGTTTATTCAAACATCACACTAACAAGAACACAATAAGAACAGTAACATAGTAAATAATTTAAAAAAAAGAGAAATGATTTAACAACACTGAACATACTGAACAGAGGCAGGGAAAAAAGGACAGAGGAACAACAATATAATAAAAGAGGAAGAAGACTTGTCCGTTGTCACAGCATCAAGGCCAACTGTAGAGATCAAGAAAGGAAGAGGCATGAGGAGGAGTACAACAGAACACTGCTCTCTAGGAAATTGTTTACTGATGTAAACTAAGTTGATGCAGTCTTACAATTATGATTCTAATCAAGGTTTCTATTTCAGGAGAAAGAAATGGCTCATAAACATGAGGCGAAGTGACCTCAGACCTCAGACAGTTAATGCAGGGGGGCTATGTTGTCTGTGAACTGCATTTTGAGGAATGCTTCCTTAAAAAAGTGAGTTGTGCATATTGAAAGAAATGAGAATTTAAATTAAATATAATACTAATTAATAGATTTACTGATACATTGTGCTGTGTGCTTTGAATAGCACAATGGAAAGGTGGCACTCACCAGAGATGCCATCCCCACACTGGTGGATTGCGACAACCCGCCACCACTTGCCTCCCCACCTCTTAAAAGGCGGAAAAAAAAAAGAAGGTAACATAACTGAGACCAAGACCAACATACAAATAATTAAGACAGTCCCCTGAAATAACATTTACATACATTACATTGAATGAAATAACTTTAACTGATCCTTTGATATTGACTGATATATTAATCCTCAAAAGCTAAGCAGAGTCAATCTGAGGAAGAAGACAGGTATATAGACACAGAGGGAGGGACAGAGAAAAGCACAGAGGAGACAGCAGAAATTATACCGGAAAGGACAGAGGAGACTCTAGAGACAACAGTTGAAATGGAGGAAAGGACAGAGGAGAGCGCAGAAGGGACAGTAGAGTCAAATGGAGGCACCAAAGAACAGGCTGAGGCTCAGGTGACAATTCTGCACAGCAGTCTCCAAAAGAAGGACCAGGTGATGTTCTGAGCTTCTTCAATTTCAAAATTCTGACTGTAGCATTATTATGTAGCAGACACACATAAAGGATGCCTTTTTGGTTATTTCAGGGAATAAAACAACTACAGGCACGCCTTGCAAGGCTGCAAAGGCTAAGATGCAGGCAGGAAAAGGAAGCCAGCTGCCATGCCAAAAAAATCCAAGTAATGTCAATGAAAGACAAAAACAAAATATGCCTTTAAAATTATCAACACTTGATTTAAGGGAATGCATATTGCATTTTAACTAGGGGTGGGTATTGCCAAAGAAGTCACGATTCGATTCGTATCACGATTCACATGCCACGATACGATTCTATCACGATGCATCGCGATACTTGAATTATTGCGATGCATTGCGAATTTTCACTGAACATTGTTAAAAAAAAATTAAGCCATTACCAGTGGCTGACTGGCTGTGTATGATCTGGATAGTGTGTTCAATTGATAACTCAAAGCAACTCAATTCATACATAGCTGTATTTATTGAAACAACTATTACTGGATACACTGACAAGAAGTGCTAAGGATCTATAAAACTTAAAATAACAAAATAAGGATAATCAGTGCCGTTTACATGGCCTCAGTGGTCCTTTAAACCAATGAAATGAAAACATTCAAACATTTCCCCTTTTGGAAGTAGCTGCCATTATAACAACAATATCATTTCATAAACATAAGAGGACAAACTGATGCCACAAAAAGTGAATAGGCTTTATAAAACTATATAAAAAAAAAATATATATTTTTTTTAATTATTCATTTTTTTAAATTAATAATCGATTCTTGGCGTCAACAATCGATGCAGTAGATCGTGAAAATTAGAATCGCGATGCATCGTCATGACGATTATTTGGCACACCCCTAATTTTAACACCACCTTGTTCTTTCGTAGTCCCCATGAAATTATGGAGGAGATGCTCCAGAGGTGTCCTGAGGGCTGCCGGAACTTCATTAAGGCACAACTGTCAGAGGCAGGGAAAAAGGACAGAGGGAGAAGGTTCAACAGACACATGAAGGATCTAGGGCTGCAGCTGTTACACAGCAGCCCAAAGGCCTACCGTCAAATGAAGGCCATATTCTCGCTTCCTTCTGGAAGGACACTTCGGCGTTACATTAGCGCACGTGTGGGATATTTCTATGTAAATTCGAATTTATTAAATAAGACTACTCAACTTCGACCAGTTTCACAATTTTAAGATTGAACAAAATCTGATTATTAACCTTTTATTTCCTGACAGCCTGGCTTCCTACAGGGAATCATCTCCCAAATGGGAGTCATCGCCGCCACCATGACCCCTGTGGAGAGGATGTGTACGCTCGTCCTGGACGAGATGTCAATCAAAAAACAATTTGATTATGATCGCAAGAACAATGCCATTTATGGTGTATCTGCATCTGGGGCTGCAGCAAAACAAGCGATGGTCGTCATGGCTAGGGGCATTATGGGGAAATGGAAGCAGGCAAGCCATACCTTAGAAAAACATTTGTTATGATATTGCTGTGTATATTCAAACACATTTACCTAAAGCATGTCTTTCAACAGACGGTTGGTTACTTCTTTTCCCCATCTTCAATGCCAGCAGATGATATTGCTACCGTCATTAAGGATGCCATTCGCCACCTACATCATATAGGGCTGACAGTATGTAGTGCGAAGAGTTTTATTATTTTTTATTTTTTTAATAGCAGCATTAACAATGAACAAATGAACATTAACCCCAACCTTGTATTGACAACAATGTATTAACCAATTTCAAAGGTGCAGGCAGTAATATGTGACCAGGGAAGCCCTAATGTGAAGGCTGTGCGGAACCTTGGGGCTAGCCTGGACCCTCTGGGAGGTGAGGAGTCCCACTGTATCCTGGTGGAGGTTCAGAGGGTTCCTGTGATTTTTGATGTCCCTCACCTTCTGAAATCAATCAGGAACAACCTGTTCAAACATGCCCTACAGGTAAGCACAATAAACAAAGCAATCACAATCACAAGGACTCATACTGAACATACAAGATATCACAATGATTCACATATGTATGTATTTACATCCTTAGACACAAGGAAAAAAAGGTTCTTTGGAAGCACATCAGCCAATTCTATGAGCTGGACAAGCTCCACACTATTCGGATGGCCCCGAAGCTTACTGATAAGCACATTCTGCTGCCAGCATTTTCCAAGATGCGTGTCAGTTTGGCTGCACAGGTGTTCAGCCACACTGTCTCTGCTGGTAAATTTTTTCATCTTCTCAAAAACTTTTCTTCAATTACTAACAGCAGATTGTAATGTGACACTGACCACCTATTCAATGGTCGTATCTGTTGTGATCCAGGCATTTCTGCGATGGTAACATTGCGGAGACTGCCAGCAGAGGCAAAAGATACAGCTGACTGTGTAGCCAAATTAAATCACCTTTTTGATGTGCTAAATTCCAGGTAATTATGTAAAAAAAAATAGCACATTAACTTTACAAACATACAACTTACTAACTACACCCTATTAACTACGACCTACCTACCTTGACCCCACTAACTACGACTACTACAACTATACTACTTGCAGATCAGTCAAGGATTCTAACCCCTGGCGACGACCCCTAGGCTCAGGAAACCAGGAGAAGGAGAACTTCCTGAGGGAATGCATCAGCTGGGTGGCAAGCTAGCAGTTCAGGTCAGTCAATAAGAAAAGACAAACAATCTAACTGCACCAAATCAACATCTAGGCTAAGGAACAAACTAACAACCCCCCCCCCCCCCCCCCCCCCCCCCCCCAGATCTCAGCGTAAGCCACCACCTTCCCAGCACGGAATGTGCCTCTCCATAAAAAGTGTCCTTCTTGTCCCACTTACTAGAGGTGCACAGATACAGGAATGAAGTATCTGTGTACCTCAAAATTGAACCAGGACTGCATTGAGGTAGGTCAACACACAATTACTTTGCAAATAAAAAAGTTACCTTTTGAAAACTAGGATTTTGACCACCTGCTTTTTTATTTTTTAAGAACCTATTCTCCTTGATTCGGGGCAAAGGGGGCCACAAATACAATCCCAGTGCGAGGGAATTCACCGCTGCACTCAGGGGTTTGAGTGTAGCCAACATTTTACCTGCTCTTTCTGCATCGACTGCATCAAACTGCGAGCTGGATGACGGGACAACCCTCCTAGCCAGTATGTCAGAGGACGCAATCCCCTCCACCTCAACAGCTTCAATGACCTCAATGGCCCTCCCTACCACCCTGACAACAGAGATTGAGGATGAAGAACCAATGGTATCGGACATTGTGGAAGATCAGGTCGACTCAACAAGACAAAATACTGCATTGACACACCGCTACAGTCATAAATCACATGAAAGATATTCACATATGATCATGCTCATATTAATGTAACACTGTATATTCTCTTACTTGTAGACTGTTGGCGATTGCATCCAGGAGGAGGGCCTGTTCTACGTTGCTGGCTGGCTTGTCCGGGTCCTACAAAAGGAGGAAATTGTTCAGGCCTGTCCACACTGTGAGGTGCTGTTGTTGGGTGCCAGACATCAGGACCACAGCTACGCCACAAGTGAGGACCACCCCTTCCTGGAGGCAAAAAAATACACGGCAACGGCAAACCTAATGAGGCCTTCGGAAGGGTTTTTCCGCTGCCATCCAGCTTTTGGAGGGGGAATTTGGACGGAACATCAACGCTTTCTGGCCTCTCACCCAGATCCCCAAAAAAATGGAGAGGGCTCTGGGCAGTCTGGGGGTGTTCAAAAGCCTCTTCAGCTCACACCCTGAGCATGCAATTCTATTGGAGACAATAGCAATAAAAAAAATTGGGATGTGCAGGCTCGGGGGGGAAATCCGTGAGAGGAACAGGAGGCTGAGCAAACAGCAAACCGCCAAAGCAGCTCAGAGAAAGCTGTCCACCTTCACGGCCTGAATGGAGCTGGAGGATCGTTGCTGTGTCTGGCTGTGGAGGGAGCTAGATGGAGCGGTCTTCAAATGATTCCTGTGGAGAATATAATAATAATAAAAAGATTTAATTTTTTTAAAACAATTAAAAATTAAATATATATATTTTAGTAAAGTAAATAAATACGTTTTGGAATACGCTATAAATATAAATGATCATTTGAGGTTGTTCTTTTACTACATGGAACGATTGTTGTTTATTAATTTGTCCTTTAACATTGCTCTACATTGTTCTACAAAAGAAAATCAAACTTCAATTAATGTGCCCCTGCATTTTAACTGAGTCAAGTAGGTATACGCTTTGACCAGAGAAAAATCAATAACTTAATGATCGTGCGCTCCGTCTTCTTTTCAGCCATCATTATTTCTTTTCTACAGGATAATTCGCATGGGAGAAGACGACAGGTGGAGACATACAACAACTTCATTTTGTGGTGTTATCGTGCAAATTTGCCCTCGAGAAGAACAACCAGTAGTTCGACCTATAGGCTAGCAGCTACTAGGCCTACTACTGGTGCAGCAAGAGGCAACACTAGCCTACTGTATTTAGGTGGTGATATTTCCCAGCTAGCATGTATATAGCGGACCACTGGTGGCGTTAGGACGGCAAGCCACCGGTGGTATGCCAACTGTGGCTCGACATCGGACCACTGACACACATTGGGCCATCGTCGGATTTTGGTAGGTAATCCGCGATGGTGTGCGAGTACAGCTGCACTGTCAAGGCGGTGGCATGCCACCTTCGGACCGCTGGAGGCCCGCTACTGTTACCACGGAGTTAGTTCCACTCATTCAATATGTGCGAGGGTGGCGGCTTGCCACCCTCGGACCGCTGGAGGACCGCTAGGCTCTACCCGTTTAATAACGGAAAATAACGGACGCCAGCATCAAGACTCCAGACATAGAATGACTAGGTAAGTAAAACATCTCTTCTCCATATCTCCACTGTTTTAATTAAATATACCATCATTTTCATATATAAAAAAAAAAAAATGTTGCCTTTTTGTTGTGTGGCATAGCGACATTCTCTGACAGCAAGACAACTTTGTCAACATACCGGTAGGGTACTGGCTTGTAGAGTTACCGTTACCTCAATCGTTTGACTAATAAATTAGGCCAGTAGGATAAACAAAGTACATCGTCTCGTATATAAGTGGCTGCGCTGGAATATTTTACTCACACATGATAAATGTAAACAAACAAACAAAACCAATTTGGCTAGCCTTCTGGGCCCTGTACCACGAAGCTCGCTTAGAGGGTTAGCGAGGTATGTTGAGCTCCAAGCCTGGGTTAGTTGTACCACGAAAGTCGATCTCTTTTAGCGTCGCTGTATCACCATGGTGACTTATGCTCGCAACCAAACCTGGTCGGGAGCAGTTTTTCGGCTTAGGCCCAATCTCATTAATTTGCTACATAGAAAATCTCAACCCTAACCCTCGCTGTTGCGCGTTCACGCGCCGTGGAGCAACGTCCCAATACCACTTTAAGATAGCTTGAGGGGTAAGGGGGAGGGCTAACATCCCCTCAAAATTGAGATTTTCCATGGGCACCCTCAAAGCGCTTCAGTTCTGACTTGCTCCCACAATACCTTGCGAGAAAACTGAAAATCAAGAAATATCCTAGACAAGATGGAGGGCGAAAAGATGCGACAGGATTGGAAAAACCCAAATGTAAGTGTTTTCTCTGTAATTAACTAGTAATTATTTTATTAATTATACTCTGCAGCCCGGCCGCGGGCTTCGAAGCCCGGCCGTGGACTCTCGGAAGATCGCGAAAGTCCGCGGCCGACTTTCGCGGCAGCCCGGCCATCGACCGGGCTGCAGACCGGGCTGCATATCATGTCGTATGATATCCAGATCTTCCATGTTCTAGTGACTCCAGGTTAAAAATAAGATTTATACTAATATATTATATTAGTAATATTCTATAAGTAATATTATATATACTAATATATTATATTATATTAGTAATATTCTATAAGTATTATTATATATACTAATATATTATATTAGTAATATTACATGGTTAATCAATGTATTTTTTGGCAGTACTATATTGTGTACATAGCTATTATATATTGTACATAACATATGGCCATATCAACCAGTTCTGGCATATAATTCCTAATTCCTTTTTATTCGTTTTCTTTCAGGATTTCGTTGAGTCCACTGCCACCAGCCCCCCCCCCCACCACTCCCTCATGCTCCTCCACCCCAGGCACCTCTTCCACCACCCCAGACACCCCTTCCAAGAGGAGAGTGCCAGGGAGCAGGCGAGGCATGAGGAGAGCGAGGCAAAGTTGGCGGAATGGTTGAGAAGATGTGATTCTCCACCATTCTCTCAAAAGCTGAGAGAGAGAGTGTGTGTGTGTATTTTTAGGTGTGCGTGTGTGTGTATTTTTAGATGCGTGTGTGTGTATTTTTAGATGTGTGGTTCAGTGTTTCTTATTTAAATAAAGTGTTTCTTCTAAAGTGTTCTTGTTCATAACCGATTATTATCTAAGGGTGCACTCACACTAGGCCATCTGGCCGTGGCCGTGGCCTAACCATGCTCAAATCTGCCAGTGTGAGTGTGGCCAGTCTGGCCAGGCCGGGCCAATTTGGCCACTTGGGAGAGGTGTGCTGCTACGGCACGGGCCGCTACGGTACAGATGCTAATGAGCCGACACGCGCACACGCACGGCTACGCACCCTGAGCTGGATGACGTATAGTCAATGCGACGACCACGGACATAATAAAGGCGACGAGCCTTCTTTCCCATTAAACGGTAAACATCGCGTCAAGCAGTTCAACTGTTGGTGTGTTCTCTGTGTTGTTGTCCATTGTTGTTAAAACTCTGACTGGCGGTAGACTTTATTATGGTCCATGCAGCGGACGCTTGGTGATGACGTGTTACGACGTGATGACGTATGTACAAGAGCCTTCCGTGGCCAGGCCACAGCTGACGGCCAAGGCCAGATGGCCTAGTGCGAGTGCAGGCCAGAGAACAATGGGGCCATTTGAGCACGGTTAGGTGTGAAAACGGCCAACGGCCACGGCCAGATGGCCTAGTGTGAGTGCACCCTAATACCACCTTTAACATGTAGCTAAGTGACATTCAAAATAAAGGTATATATATATATTTTTTTTAATACTTTATTTAAACATGCCAATTACAAAATATAAATACCATTACAGGTTAAACATCTTTACAATGGGTCTTGCTCGTTGCCCGAGACAATGGCAGCCAGTCTGTCTCTTGTAACATTACCAGGGGTCTGGTTATCTGCTAGGGGGCATGGGGAGGCCATGATGACGTCACAGGGTAGGGTTGTCCCATTTGGTAGGGGATAGGTTAGGGGTAGCAATGAGGGGTAGCAGTGAGGGGTAGCAATGAGGGGTAGCAATGAGGGTTAGGGTTGAGACAGTGAGCAAAGAAACGGGATTGGGCCTTAGTCTAACCGGAGATCGGCTACTCAATGGCGTCACCATTTGTGGGTGTTCCCGTGGACCCCGGCGCACTTCTCGTACAGGCGTCTCTCCGGAGACAGAGGGTTTTACGGGACAGAACCGATCCCTTGGCATTGTCTGACGATATTCAGATTTCAGACTTTATTGTCATTGTGCAAACAACGAAATTGGGGTTCTTCATGAGAGATACAGATTCTCATCAGAGGGTGTTCGTTATTTGATCGTCCTTTTGGAACTTATGTAGACAATGATTACTGTTGCGCATTGTGTCTCCGTGACAGTGTGCTAGAGTGGAGGTAGCGCGTCAGTCTTGAATTTCTGCGCGGGGGGTTCGACTCCCAAGTGATGCAAATTTATGTGAAGCTTAAAAAGGCCTAATTCTCATGCATATGGAATACTTATTCACTAAAGCTTATGGAATTATATTTTTGTGCTTATTTCGAACTTGAACCCATATTTTCAAGGCCGTGCTGGCACCACATCTATGGGGGTAAAATGCATGATGATAGACCGGCGAAATTGAACCCCGGTCGCTGGCGTTCGGGTCTTATACCAATCCATTACGCTAGAGCCGCTACCTCTCAGCGGTCGAAAACATGCCATACATTTTTTAAATAGGGTGTATTTAAAGTGAATTCCCTAAATGATAAGAATAAGGCAGGATGGACGTTGCTTATGCATTTTTAAATCATCATCATTCTATTTGGATTAATGGCGAACAATTCTGCATTTGGCATAGTTATTTTACAGACAATATGCAGAATATTTTCACTTATACGCATATAGACTGCCTGATCTATCATAAAGGTGAGAAAAATGACGCAAAAAACGCCCCTTTCACGTGAACGCGCACTGAACCTAAAGCGGAAAACCTGGTTCAACTAATTGAATCTAAAGTGAGCTTCGTGGTACCATTTAACTCTGATTGCGAGTTGCGGCTCTGTCGAGCCAGGTTTTCCCAAGAAAGCCTGGGTATGTTCAGTGAGCTTCGTGGTATAGGGCACTGGTGTGTGTTTCTCGACAACATCGTTGCTAACTAAGTTAGCAACTTACTTGCAATACAATTTCCCATTGGAAACCTAGTAAGTTGCTAACTGGTTAGCAACGATGCTATCGCGAAATGGGGTATTGATCGACAAGCAGTTTTAGATGTCGTGGGTTGATGGGCAAAGACAAATCACAGTATGACTTTTTCGAAATTAAGACTACTGGGGTTTATGGATGGCGTATGAGGTTTAACACAGGTCCTGTCACCAAAAAATGGTTAATTACAGCTCCGTTTTAGTTTCACCAATTCTGGTAGGCCACCCTCTCTCGAACAAGCCTTGGCTGTTATCATACCCATAGTGCCAGCCCCACACGTTTCTGTTTTGTGTGTGTGTGTGTGTGTGTGTGTGTGTGTGTGTGTGTGTGTGTGTGTGTGTGTGTGTGTGTGTGTGTGTGTGTGTGTGTGTGTGTGTGTGTGTGTGTGTGTGTGTGTGTGTGTGTGAGAGAGAGAGAGTGAGTTGATGCAGCTGTCTCTTGTGAAGAACAGATAGTGATGTGTTTTTTCTCTCTCTCTTTATAGGTGACCAACAACAGTCTGTAGGCATACACTGTAAGGTAATTTAGGAATTTAATTGAATAGGCAACACTCGTGGCACAATGTCCAGTTACTGGAGCAAACGTAGAAGAATAGCTAGAGGGGTGGAAATGGATTTACAGAGCCTCGCTTCCTCTTCAGCAAAGTGTGGGGGGGAAGGGGTATATGAAGTGACTGAGGGTAGTGGGGACTATGTCCTACCAGGACAAAGCAGGACAACAGTGTGTGAGCTGGCCCTTTCAGGACAGAGTAGCACTACAGTGTGTGAGCAGGCCCATGACAATGATGATGATAGTGATGGTGGAGTGAGTGATGACGATGATGATGATGATGATGATGATGATAATGATAATGATGATCATCATCATGACAGCGACGACACACAAAGTCAGTTAGCACAGTGGGCACTTAGGGGAAGGATCAGCCATGCTGCGTTAGGGGATCTACTATCCATTCTGTCTGGCAAAATTCAAGGGGTTGCCAAAAGACCCAAGAACATTACTGAAAACAAAAACCACTCATGATGTTAAAAGTGTTTCAGGTGGTACTTACTCTCATTTCGGTTTTAATGACGCCATTTCGTCTCATCTTTCCAAAAACAACAATCCTTTGCCTTTAACAATACAAGTGAACATTGATTGCCTGCCCCTCTACAAAAGTTCAAATGCCCAGGGGTCTCATTTATAAAACTGTGCGTGGGATCGTTACTAAAAATGTGCGTACGCCCAGAAGCCAAGTTTTGCGTGCGCCAAAAGATATTCGGATTTATAAAACACTGCGTACGCACACCTGTACGCAATCTTTGCTTTATAAATCACATACTGACTATAATTGTGCGCAGCTGAATCAGCTTCACGTTCCGCCCTCTACACGCCCCTTTTTAACCATAAATGGTCAATGCAAATGACCTCATGAATGCGATCTGCATATAAAACAGACATAGGCCACGTTTATACGTAGCAGGGTATTTATAGAAACGAATATTTCCCCCCCTCCGTTTTCAAAAATAACATTGTGCACACAACATCGTTTTCAAAAAAGTTGTCGTTTACATCAAAACGGATAAATACGCCGTTGGGACATTATAACTATGCAAAACCTATGGGCGGCAGTGTAGGAAGAAGGATAAAGCCATGCAAGCCAATCAGAATCCTCAGAATCAACAACAACGAATAACACGAGCGTCTTCCTGTAACAAACAAACTGTAAACATAGGGCGCTCATATAACGTTAAGCATTTCCTGGCGCATAATGTGACGTTTCAGAACCTAAAACCCTGTTTCTACCCGTTGACACGACAACACGTAACTGGCGTTTTCAGAAATCTCCACTTTGGCCGGAGTTTTTAGAAATGATCGTTTTCTGTGACAAAAACTGCGTTTTCATGTAAATGAGAGGCCAAACCGTGTGAAAATATCTGCGTTTTCCCTTCGTGTAAACGGGGCCTCAGATGCCGGTATTATGTCTTGTTGGAAACAATGGCAGAAGTACTTAGAAAATCAAAAAAGCGATATTTCACGGAGGTTGAAGTGGAGACACTTGTGGGTGAGATGGAGGCCCGAAAGGTAGTTTTGTTCGGCGGTCACGGGATTGGAATCGCCAACAACAAAAAGCAGAGTGAGTGGCAACATGTTGCTGCAGCAGTGAACTCTGTCAGTAGCACGGAGCGCACAGTCCCAGAATTAAAAAAGAAGTGGTCTGACATAGTTACATATTTTTATGTAGCCTACCAATAAATCGTTATGGTCCCTAAATACCCTCTCCCTCCGAATCCTGCATGGTCCGCCAGAAGTGCCATATGGTACAGCATTACCACGGCGCTCACCTCTGTATTTATAGGGTTACGGTAATAAGACTCACGAGAACGCCTTGGATAATCAGTTTGTAATTACCCACGTAAAATGTTCTTGAACATAACCCCTTTTTAATGCCTGATTTGCCATGAAAAGCATCAAGAGTAACGGACAACGATTGTGATGAGTGTGGCTTGGTTTTTCACACTTGGGATTAAATTTACATTTGATCATGTGTTTATAGTGTCACATAAAAATATTATGTTATTGACACATGTTGGACAGATGCTTTATTCCATGCAGTCGCGCCGTCAGTGGACAGTATGGAGTGACGGGATTAAATATAGAGAATTTCTTTTTATTTCTATTCTAAGGATATATTTCTGGAGTTATAACTGAGAAATAACGCAGTGGACTTAAATTATTCTGATTAGGATTTAACGCATGATACGGGTTGAAATTAAATTGATGAAGGGCGATGATAAAACATAATCGTTCTTCTCACTCTGCAATTCTTCGGTCTGACTTCAGTTCACCACCACACCGTCTGTGTCGCCAATTCTCCTTTTCCTCCAAACCATGCGTACGCATGCGTCAGAGTTTGCTTAGGGCTGCGAACATTTTCCCGTCAAGTTGGTTTTTTATAGATCACAACCTTGGCGTGAAAAGTCACGTACGCAACTTTCAGCCCCGTTTTGTGCGTACTAGTGATGGGAATTTCGATTCACTTAGAAGATTCATAGTCCTTTGAAGGAATCAATAAAAAGATCTGAATCTTTTGAGTCCTTTGAATCTGAATCAGTTGAAATGTTGTCGCTGAATGAGCCCAGCAGCCCACTCCCTAGTGCCTAATGCGCACGCTCACAGCAAACCACTGTAATGCAGTTTTGAGGATATCCAGGGGAAATACGCAAGCACACACACACACACACACACACACACACACACACACACACACACACACACACACACACACACACACACACACACACAGTAAGCCTAGATACTTTGAACAAATTGTAACATGATAGGCTTGGCTGGTTAGGCAGCTTATCAGAATTAAATATGTAATTTCTGAAATTGTGAATAGATACTTATTTTTTATTCTTACTTAATTTAATTAATTGTCATGTTTACAATAAACAAATTTCAAGAGGCTATCCAAAATAACGTCAATGGTTTTGGTTTAACTCGGCTGTCAACGAGCTGATAAGGAACATATTTGATATTGGAAAGGAATATTATAAGGAAATTGCAAATAACTAAGTGGACAGTTTCAAGTCACCCTCTGAGGCATGCCTGAACAGCCCCTCTCCACCTATACAAGCCCATAGTCAATTTGTACTTTTCCGTGTGTTTGACCCTGTACTGCTATGGCTGCAGGGTGGAGATACTGGGTCAAGTTGCCGTGGTAATTTGATGGCCAGCCCACTTTGACCTTCTAGCCTAATAACAGACACATCTGATTGGACGGTGAAGGGGTAGTCCCCAACCCCCACCTTCCCCCCAACCCCCATGAAAATGATTCTCTCATTTAACACCTTGTGACAATTGACAAGAGAAGAGAGAGAAGCAGCATGTTAAGAGATACAGCTTAGGTTTTTTGACCAAAATGTCTTCTAGGAAGAGGAGCGATATTTGGATGCATTTTGTGGCAGAAAATCAGAGTCAGGCGAGATGCCAATATTGCAGGAATAAAATATCGATTCATGGGGGAAGCACGTCCAACATGATGAGGCATCTGAAAACCAAACATCCCACCGTGAGTTTATCAGGTCCTCAGGAATCCGAAACTGAGACAGCAGCAACAGGAACAGACACAGCAACAACAACAGCAGCAGCAACAACATCTGCAACATCTGCAACCTCTGCATCCACAACTGCAACTACTACAGCAACAATACCAAAGCGGCAAAGGCAAACGTCATCGGGAGGATTTGTAAGACGGCCAATTCAGCCACTCCAGCAGGGCAAAGTGGATGAAGCCCTGGTGAAAATGCTTGCAACTGACTTCAAACCATTTTCTATAGTTGAGGACAGAGGATTCAGGGCCTACACACAGGCACTGGACCCAACATATGTGCTACCAAGCAGAAGCACACTCTCTACACAAATGGTTCCCAACCTTTTTGAAAAGGTCAGGGCTGACCTTGGAGAAAGAATACGTTCTGCTCCAGCTATATGCCTCACAACCGATTGTTGGACTTCTAACACCACAACCAGCTACATGTCAGTGACCTGCCACTACATTTACAATTTCAAACTGGAGGAAAATTTACTGGACTGCTTTGAATTACAATCAAACCACACCTCGGAAAATCTGGCCCAGGAACTGAAGCGTGTTGCACAGGAGTGGGACATATCAGAAAAGGTTGCAGCTTGTGTGACTGATAATGCCAGTAACATAGTGAGGGCTGTTAGCGAAATCCTGAGATGGAACCATGTGAGATGTTTTGCTCAGCTTTTAAACTTAATTGTCAGGCATGCCATTGATTTACCGGACATTCAAATGATAATTCAAAAAGTGAAAACAATAGCAGAATATGTGCGAAGAAGTACAGTGGCATCTGCCAAATTAAAAGAGGTCCAACAACAAATGGGACAGGCCCAGCTCCGGCTTAAACAAGATGTTGCCACACGTTGGAACTCTACTTACTACATGTTGCAGCGATTTCTTGATGTCAAAGAGCCACTTGTGTCGACCCTGGCACTGGTAAACCCACAGTTACCAGCCTTAAACCTGAATGAGTGGGATGTTGTGCAGGAGGCCTGCCATATCCTCAAACCCTTTGAGGAGGTCACTGTAGAGATGAGCTCAGAGAGGTGAGTCAAACTGTAATTTAAATACATAATATGTGCAGTGTGGATCATCTAATACTGAAAGGCCCATAGTGTTGCAGTAACTAAATAGTATCTTTTAATTGAAATGTGTATTATTTAACTCGTTGCTTATATTTTTACAGGTTTGTGACAGGTTCCAAGGCCATTTTGATGGCACGTGGGCTCCAACGAATAGTTGCCAATCACCAAAGAAACCCCTCTCCCAATGAGGCCATCGAAGGAATGGTGAATTGTCTGGCAGCTGACCTTACCAAACGGTTCGGGGGAGTGGAGAGGGTGGCTGTCCTGGCAGAGGCTACGCTATTGGACCCTAGGTTCAAAAAGTATGCCTTTGTGAATGAAAGATACGCAGAGGGTGCTGTTGCTAGAGTGGTGGAAGCAATGCAACTGGCAGCATCCTCACCTGCCCGCACAGCCGTGGCCGAGGCGGAGGGAGCCTCACGCAGCCCACAAAGGGAGCCAGTGCCTCAGGTTTGGGCTGACTTTGAGGAGAGGGTGACCAACCTGAGACCAGGGATTCAGAACCCCATTACAGAGGCCATGCTGGAGATGAGGGGGTTCCTATCCGAGCAGCTCACCCCCCGCACTGCTGACCCACTGGATTGGTGGAGGGTTCGCGAAACGGTCTACAAGAACCTGTCCACTGTTATGAAGACCAGGCTCTGCATAGTGGCCACGTCAGTGCCATCAGAGCGCATATTTTCAAAAGCTGGCCAAATAGTAACCGACAGGAGGAGAAGGCTCAGTCCTGCTAAAGTTCGTCAGTTGGTTTTTCTAAATGCCAACATAAGCTAGCCATGAAGCACTTATATTGGCACCTATGTATATAGTTATTTAAGTTTTACTCTTTATTCATTCATTCATTATTTATAATCTTTGTTCATATTTGAAAACAATATTTTTTTAAGAGTTCTAAGGCTATTTACTTGTATGTGAATTGTTTTGCATATTTTGCACTTTTTTATACCATAAATTGTTTTTATTATTGTTTTAACTGATTTGCACGTTTTGCTTTTGTTTGTTGTGTGTATGTTTTTTTAAAGTTATATTTCAAAATAAACCTTTCCCACTTTTAGTCATGATCAGTCATTTTTGTTGATATTAGGCCTATTATTATTTTTATTGTTATTGATGGTGATAAGGTTAAGGACCACAGCAGCAGAGGACAAAATATGCAGCATTGAAAACTATACCCTGCATGCTACAAAGTGAATTTCCTTATAATATTCTTTTCCAATATCAAATATATAAAATATTTGATATTGGAATTATATTCAATATCAGCTCGTTGACAGCTGAGTTAAACCAAAACCATTGACGTCATTATGGATAGCCTACAGCGTCCGTCTCCAATTAACTCTGACGTCACCTGCTCTAGAAGGACTTTCTCAGCGCAGGCCGAACATTATGGAACATATTTGAACATTAAAAAGGATGCATTGCAAACATCGGAGATGTCGCCAACGTGACTGCTATCTGAATTAGGAAAAAAACGTATGGATTAATTTTTTTTCTCTTCGAAGCTCGTCAAACACAGAAATATTCTGAGAGTTCACATAGTCAGCAAATAACTTTATTTTTAATAAGCTACTTTCATTTTAGAATACAATCTCCCGTAAAATAATGCCTTTGTAACAAAAGAGTTTAACGATTTACATTCAGTACGAGCCCGACCCATTTAGTATGAGTCCGGTGAGTTGGTCTTTCACTCAACAGGATATGAGTCCGACCCATTCAATATGAGTAATTTGAGTTAGTCTTTCACTCAACCGGATACGAGTCCGACCCATTTCAACTGAGTCCTTTGAGTTAGTCTTTCACCCAGCCGGATACGAGTCAGACCCATTTCATCTGAATCCTTTGAGTTAGTCTTTCACTCAACCGGATACGAATCCGACCCATGAATTCGCTCAGTCTATGGATCTGGATCTGTGTTGTTATAGACCTACAGTTTGATGACATTCGTGCAGTTTTAATAATGTCGTCCGTAGCAGCCAGAGAACCGAAAGATTCGGGTTAATTGAGACCACGGACTCGTGACACATGGGTGAATGTAAGGATTCGGTTCTTTGAATCCGATTGACTCAGATTCAACCACCACTAGTCAGTGATGTGCGGTGAAGTCAGTAAGTGGGTAGGCACTGAGATTTTTGTGTCCCACTCCGCCCGTGCATAAATAAATAAAAATCAAATCAGGATGACATATCGTCTATTACTCTCACTCTCCCACACGCACGCACACACACATCATCAGAATACAACCACTGTATCCTTAATTATTGCACAGCGGCCAATTATGTTTGTCAGTCAGCAACAATGAGAACATGAAGGCAAATGGCTTGCAGTCGACATTAATTCAACCACACTTATCAATTCAAAATTAAGCCCAAAATAGTTTCTGACTCACCTATCGGTAGATAAAATCCATCCGCCGCTCTTTCCTCGTGAAGGCGTCGATCACAGCGTTGTAAAATACCTCTTTACGGGCCTTCAGTTGGCACAGTCTCTGGCTCTCGATGGACAGAATGGCCAGGGCTGAAAGACGTGCTTGTCCGGTCCGGTTCCGACTGTACGTCTTGATGCGTTTCAGTGTGGAAAATGTGCGCTCCACCGAAGCTGTAGTGGCTGGTATTGTCAACACCAGTTGCAGCAACTTTGTTGCTTCAGGAACTGTTGCTTCCAGATCGTAATTTTTTAAAAAGTCAAGAAGCTGTGTTGGTGATTTGCCCCTTAGTTCTTGTGAGCCATACAACCCCACAAGATCACTTTTCAGCCTGACGAAGTCAAAGTACCTGGCATACTTTGACAGCTTCTCCAGTTTGCTCTCATCAAACTGGCGCAACATCTCCTCAAACCTGTTGCAATCTACCAGTCCAATGAAATCCAGATCAGAAAAGTGATCGACGAACCTGGTCTTCATCTGAACATTGACTTTGTCCAGAATGCAGTAGTAGATGCGAGCTCGTTCTGTTTTGTTTGACAGCCCATCTCGTGTCTCGAGGTGAACGAGTTGCATCTCATCACATCTTTCCTCAAAGTGTGCATGAAAACGGTCAAAATCCTGTCGCTTGCTGTCCAAAACTTTCATTGTGTCTCTGATGCGATTACAGCAGTAACCGATATCCATGGTTTTGGACTGAAGGATGCTAAAGAGGGCATCGGTGTCATTGAAGATCCCTTCAAAAGCCATCAGTAGGAAACAGGTTGACCGTTTTCCTAGCCACAACTCAAACCCAGCAGCCATTGCCAATGTTTCTCCGTCCCAGTTGTCGGGATTGTCGCCGATTCCTTTCAACATGGCACGTAGATCTGGAAGGTGAAATAAAATCCTTTGGACCAGCCTTGAATTTGAACTCCACCTGGTTGCTGCTGCTCTCGGGATGCGGCGTTTGACAGTCTCATCCAAGTGATGGGTGCGTTTGGATGATTTGCCAAAAAAGGCAGAAAGTCCCTCAGCTGTCTTGAAAAAGGTTCTGCACTCGGGGATGCATTTTGCGGATTGGGCTAGAACCAAATTTAACTTGTGCGCATAGCAATGCGTGAATATAGCTTCAGGCACCTTCTCTTTAATTTTTGCCTGCACCCCATTTAGCTCTGAGGCCATGACAGAGGCTCCATCATACGTCTGTGCAACCAGTTTATCGCAGCAGTTGTATTTCTCTAACGAGCCCAATACATACTGCGAAATGGCTGCTGCTCTCCGGTCGTTGCTCACATCATCAAAACCAAGAAGGCTTCCTTTACTTTGCCTTCACATGCATAACGTACAACAACAGATATTTGGGCTTTATTTGTCACATCAGTGGACTCATCCACCTCCACAGCAACAAAGGGGGCCGCATCGATGTCACTCCTAATGTCAGCGAGGAGCACGTCTGCCACTGAGTCGATCAGATCATTCTGTATTCTGTTAGATGTTCCAGAAAACACAGTAGATGTACATAGATGTCTAGCCAACCTCTCGTCTTTCTCAGCTATGACATCGAGCAACTCAATGTAATTGCCCCTATTGCAAGAGCTAGTGCTCTCATCATTGCCACGAAAAGAAAGCTCTTGCTTTGCAAGGAAGCAGGTCGCATTTAGCAGATCCTTCAACACCTCCCGGTTTTCCCTCACCTTTTCATTGTGGCAGGTTATATTCAGCCTCCTCTGCTCGTCAAGTGCAAGGTCGATCCGTGAATTGCCGAAGGTTTTCAGCATAATCTGACACTGAATGTGAGCTGATAACTTTTCATGCTTAGTTAAAGCTGCGGGCAGGTTGTTTAAATCGCAGTATCCCGTTGCAGTCCAAACAGTCTGACTTGATGAAAAAAGCAGGCAGGGATGGCAGAACAGCCGCTGACTGGTGGCACAGCCACAAAGCCAATCCTTTTTCTCGTACCAATCAGTTTGAAATGAGCGAACAATTTTCGGTCCCTTTTTCTGAGAGAGTGCAGAAAGTGTTGGCATAGGCCTCCCTTTTGCCAGTAGCTCCAGTAATATCTCGATTTCGATTGGTCCATGTTTGATACGTAGCGTAGATGATTACTGGCATAACATATTTACGTACAAAGGCACAGCCGAGTTGTGCCTTTCGGCGTAGATGTTAAAGAATACAGGATCGAAGTGCGCATGCGCCACATTAGTTTTTCGTTGCCGTTCAGAATGAATGGACAGTAAAGGCACTGCTTATTCTACCGTTTTTTTGTATTTGATGGTGCGTAACTGATACAATTGTCATCGTAACGTCTAAACAATTGGAATAACGTATATATTGCATATATAAAACACAAGAATACTCGGTACAAATACAAGTTTATTAAATAAAATTATTTAATAAACATTTTTACGTTTGAATTTTGTCAGGGTAGGCAGTGCCTACCTTGCCTACCCTGACTGCACGTCACTGCCACTAGTGCGTAGGCAACGGTTATAAATGAGACCCCTGGTAATTTCTCTGCGTGAGAAATGCGAAGTGTGGCGTGTGAGCGTGTGCGTGAGAGCCCTGTTACTGATATTATCCCGGATATTGACAGTCGCAGTTCAGCAAAAGATCTTGACAGTAATGGTTGTGGAACTGTGCAGCGCCGTATAACGAATGTATTAAATATGCAAATTTGATAGGACCTGACTGGAAAGTATTACCCGACACAGTGGCGGGTGAAGTGACACAATTCACCCGCCACCATACAAATCCACCCGCAAATGGCGTGTGGCGGTTGTTAATTTCCATCCCTGGTTCTTACCGGACAATCGGTGGCCTTCATACAAATCCTTTTGGGATTCATTCATTCACATATCCCCCTTATTTTATCACTTCACAATAGTTTATAAACATTTACTAATTGGTACAAATATTAATTTTGACAGCAGAAAAAAATCACAAACGTAGGACAAACAAATGAGACTATTTGTATGACATTTTGACGTTGACAGGGGGCTGTTACATAACAAAACAACATAGCAAAATCAAGTTTTAATAATAACTTGTCATATGAGAGAATTCAAACGGGAATATATTTTAAACTATAGTGGCACAAACATTTCTTTTGACTGCACAAACCAGCACAAACGTAGCACTAACGATAGAGACCATTTTGACGCGATTTGAACGTTCTAGGGGTGCTGGCATAACAAGTGGTCTGTTTACGTAACAAGAAGGGAAAATAAAGTTTTATTAATTACTTAAAAAGTAAAGTATCAAAAAAAATAATTTTAACAGCACAAACCAGCACTAACGTAGCACTAAACATAGAGACAATTTTGACACGATTTGAAGATGGAGGGGGGGCTGAGTGACGTCACGTGAGAAAAATCAAACTGGAATACCTTTTAAACTATAGTTGCACAAATATTTCTTTTGACTGCACAAACCAGCACAAACGTAGCACTAACGATAGAGACCATTTTGACGCGATTTGAAGGAGGACGGGGGGCTGAGTGACGTCATGTGTGAAAAATCAAACGGGAACAACTAAGAAACCATAATAGCAAAACAATTTATTTTGACGGCACAAACCAGCACAAACGTAGCACTAACGATTGGGACTATTTTGATGAGATTTGAGCGTGAACGGGGGGCTGGGTGACGTCACATGCCAGAAAATACAATTTTTAATTACTCAAAATCCTTACCAGCACAAACGATAATTTTTACGGCACAAACCAGCACAAACCTAGCACAAACGAACAGCAGTGTCATTTTAATATTTTGAATGAGACGGGGGGCCAACTTCACACAGGTCTTTAAGACTTATTCTAGATATTCTCTCATTAGAACCTCAAAGGAGGTCTGAGCCTGTTTCATTTGAATTAACAATTCACTGTGCCTCCTTTCATTGGCAGACTCTGATGCTCTGAGTATTTCCACAACGTCACATTGCTGTGACCTAATCCTCTGTCTAGGTGTGCTCATTGTTCTGGTTGTGCTCACTGTGCTAGGTGCAGGGCTCACTGTGCTAGGATCTGGGCTCACTGTGCTAGGTGCTGGGCTCACTGTGCTAGGTGCTGTGCTCACTGTGCTAGGAGCTATGCTACCCTGTGGAGATGGGCTGGCTGCAAGTAACTGCCCACCCTCATTGACCAGATCAGGCCTGCGAATCTGGATGCCCTCTGAAGTTCTGATAACTGGGAACTCGACATCATGGTTTGCCCCCAAAAGAGCATCCATTTTATTGTAAAATTTGAAGCGAATTGTTCCCCTCCCTGTGCTCCTGTTATTATCCTTAATTTTTTTATACCCATCTACAAGGGTGTTCCATTTTCTATTGAGCCGTGCAGGATCAAATATCTGACCACAATGGTCAGACAGCTGACCAGCCATTTCCCCCCACATATGTTTCGTTGAGCCTTTCCCATGTTGTATACTGGTATTAAGCTCTGCCAGGGTCTGAGGGAGTTCGCTCCCATTTGCCTCTAGGTGTCTCCTCATTAAATCAATAAGAAAGAGCGTATGCTCTCTAGTAAAGGTAGCATTGCATTCTATCTGTGATGCACTTGAGCTGCTGGACTCTTCCTCCATATACTCTCCTCTCCATGGTCCTCTGTCCCGGTCTCTCTCTCAGTTTCTGTCAGGAATTGAGGATGTGGTGACTCGGTCTTTGCTATTGTCGCATTTTTTGAAGAAAGTAGTCCATTCCTTGGTCGCTTTGAAATCACTTTATTTGTTAAAGTATTTTGGTATGGTAACTATGAAGCAAAAGGGAGGGAATTGTATCTAACACGCGTGGAGAGAAATACTGAAGAGCTATGTCGAGCCCCGGGGCTTAGCCCCGAGTCTCTGCGGCTCCACCTAGGTCTCTGCCCTCTCAATCTCATGCTGCTATCCATTTGGATGTACGAAGTGGTAAAGTCGCCAATCTCCCAGCTTTCTTGCGGCATTTCACTGAGGCACACCCCCTTTCGGTCGTAGTATCTCGTCACTTTCAAAGTAGAGCGAGCAGATCTGTACAACTAGCAAACAAGATGGCTGCGCCCATAGTCAATGGGGATTGAGCTGTATTTTCTTTGTATTTGTACCACGTTGGGGGTTGTAATGTCGATTTTAAATCCTCTTACACACTTGATTTCATTGCTGCTTTAATCCGGTCACCAATTTATGGTCTTGCTTTGCGGGAAATTCAATGTAAAGTTGTGTTTTCAAGTTGGTTTGCCAAAGAGGCTATGTTGCTAATGATGACTAGTGCGCTACTACCCCTCGTGGCTCGACAGAAACACGACAGCACTTGTTGAAATAAAAATTGGCGAAAATGGCAAAATATTATTGCAATGTAAAAGGCTTGCAATGTTAATGTTTCTGTAAAGGCAGGAAACCATTATACACTGGATTATTTATTTTTTCCAAAATAGTTTTCTTCTTAAACTCGTCGGACAGAAATAGCAAACTGGAAGGCTGGAGCAAGGGAAATACGTCACGTTCCCGCTGAAGCTGGTCGTTCGTACCAGCCTACCATCAAAATGGATAGCAGCATCACTCCCGCGCTGGTTAGGGTCAAGTGGGCATGGCCAATGTGAAATAGGCGTGGCCGGTGTGACGTAATGGCTCCGCCCTCCTCACCTGTGTAAAGGTGCTGCCATCTGTGGCTGGAGTAGTTATTGCAGCTTATGTGGTCGATACTGCTCCCTAGTGGCTATGTGAGGGTAATGCAGCTTGTGTGTTCGATCCTGCTTCCTAGTGGCTATGTGGGGGCAGCTTATGTGCTTAAAATACGCAACACTATTCTCATGATTCTATTGCTGAAAATGATCTAGATCTGCTCCATGACCTACCTGGAAGGACAATCTGAACACTGACTGTATAGGCTTCATTGAGGAAGTAGGCATTCCGGTCACAATCCTGCTGGTATAGAGGTCCCATGGGGGGTTGGGATCTTTCTTCATCTAGGAAGGCATTCATCCCCTCATCTAAAAACACTGACAGATTTAATTTAGTCAATGGAAACGTAATTTAGTTTCTGGAAACGTTAAAATAACGTTGCATGACAATCTACAGGCTATGCATCAAAAGAGCAACAGCATGACAATGTAGGCTATGCATCAAAAGAGCAACATCTAATCGCTAACGTTTGAACACCCGCCTAATCACAACAAACTAGTAGGCTAGTCTGCTACCGAAATCGCAGTCTCCTTAGAGGAAATATTACAATATTAACAATAACACATTGATAAGTTGAACAAATTGATTAACATATTGTCCAGCACTGGGTAACATTGGTTGACGATAGCGGTATTCTAACTAAAACATCTTCACCAACAGTTCTGTTACCTGTTACGTTTTAAGCACATAAACTGCCCCCACATAGCCATTAGGAAGCAGGATCGAACACACAAGCTGCATTACCCTCACATAGCCACTAGGAAGCAGGATCGAACACATAAGCTGAAACAACTACTCCAGCCACAGATGGCAGCACCTTTAGACAGGTGAGGATGGCGGAGCCATCGAGTCACACCGGCCACGCCCACTTCACAATTGTGAAATGTGCCCCTATTGCATGTTAAATAGAGTGTTCCTAGAAGAGAGAGGACTGATGGGGAGGCTGACCACTGCATTCCTAAAAAAAAAAAGGGAAGACCTTAAGCAGAAATACAAGGTTGGTCTGTTTTCACATCATTCTTTACGTCCTTGTCAGCTTTACAGATTCTCTGAGCAGTCATTTCTATATAGCACTTGAACTGGAAAATAGAAAAGTATTAATAACCATTTTTTTCTTCATGAAATTGATCATAACCAAAACTATTTTTAGTTCCGTGGGATGAGCACAGAATCTCCACTAAGTTAATCTAATATATTATTGAAGATATTTAAAGGACAATTCCGGTATTTTGAACATTGAGCCCCCTTTCTGGTTTGTTTATGATGAAATAGAGTGGGTGACACCGAAATTTTAACTATTAGTCCTTTCTCGGGTATTTGGCTCATTTTGAATCGCTCCTGCCTGCTTCACAATGGTTTTCTGTGTGCATACACAAACCTGTCATCCCAGCAACCCTAAACGTTCGTTTTCGAAAATGTGCAAGTAACCGAGTGGTTAGTGGCATTTGTGAAGTTTAAAAAAAAAATATCGCCGCAATATATGGTTTATATCCGTGTTAGTTGCTAATTGGAACTATTTTTTCAGATACCTCACAACCGCATATAAACTTCCGCTCGCTGTGTAACCAGCTGGGTAACCATGGTTACACAGCTGGTTACACAGTTCGACCACATGTTGACGACAATATTCCAGAGGAAGAAGAAGCATAATAATAATATATATATAGGTCTATATGTATATATATATATATATAACTAATATAATATATAATTATATATAATAAGAAGAAGAAGAAGACGTTCAACTTCATTTTCTGTCGAGTTCAAAACCAAGGCATCAGCTGTGGTTACCGTGCAGTCGATTATGGGAAGAATTTGTGCGGTCAGAAACTGCGGGAAGATCTCTAGAAAAAGGAGTTGTCATCGGCTTCCTCTCAACACACCTAAAAGTCATAGAGTCAGAAAGTTGTGGCTTTCATTCCTCGGGTTCGACATAAACACCCCAGTAAATGTACTTCGGGAAGCCGACCATCGCGTTTGCGCCTTTCACTTTCGGCCTGAGGACTACCTGAAATCAACAAGTCATCGAAAGAAGTGTCCGAAGAGACTGCATCTGAAAACGGCAGCTGTACCTACGCTTTGTGGACCAACGCTAGACGAAGAAGACCTCGGGGTAAGCTAGACATCATGTACAACGTTATGTTTATGATTAGTTTAGGTTGAACATCTGACTCGAACTGAAGGTTACACGGACCAAAACAGCGAGTTCGTTGTTGCTGCTTGATGTTTTTGACGATGATTCTGAAGTTAGTCTATAGGCCTACTAGTATTTTGACCTAGAATAGCGTTTTTAAAATGTTTTTTGATCGTAACGTCTCCTAAAGAGAGCTGATGGGGTATCCACAGAGGTTAGATCAGACATGGGCATCATACGGCCGTGATTTTGGCCGTGATATATAATATATAGATATCTATAGCCCATATTATATATCTTATATTATTATATACTCAGGCGACCATGCATAACATAATCGCTTGAACAACCGTTCAAATGGCAGTCTGAGCCATAACCATACTTGCCAACCTTGAGACTTCGAAAATAGGGAGAATTCCCAAACTAAAGCGCGGGGTCTGGGGGTCCTCCCCCAGGAAATTTCCAGCTTTAAAGACATTGTTTCCCGCATTCTGGTGACTTTAAAATAATAAAACAAACTAAAAAATAAGTAAATTGAAACCTCAATTTTATGTTGAATACTTTCATTTAATTTACATTTCATGTCATTACATTTCATTTCATATTATTATTGCATATTATTACATTTCATATTATTACATATCAATAGATTTAATTTCCCTAACCCTAAACAAAACTACAAAGTACTACATCATGTAAACTGCTACATGTACGTCAATGCTTATTGTAGTTGAAAGTGCAATGCTTTGCAGCCTGTAACACCTTCCTTGAGGGAACGTAGGTGTGGGCCTGTCCTGGAAAATTTAGTTTGCAGGACAGGAGTGAGCAGAGGGTGGAGTTGTCCATCCTCATCCTGTTTTCTGTGACTATTTTTCTGACCATGCTGAACACCCTTTCTGAAGAGGCATTGCTGTGCGGAATGCACAGCAATGCCTTCATCAATTTACTCAGATTCCTGAACCTAGCATCTTTTCCCATGATGGCCCAAAACCTGTCAATTCTTGCTTCCTCAGGAAGTTCTGCCCTGTCAACCACCTGGTACTCTACAACTTCTTCCCTGAGGCTAGCCATGTCCAAGCTGAGCTGTGGCAGTCCTTTCCCTAGCTCTATCACTGCAAATACAAACATTTTTACACAACTGAACTGGATATTTATTTTTCTGTAAAAAACCTCTGCAAGCAATTATGAATTTATTTGTTATTATTTATATGATTACCATACCTGATTTTGGGGCAAACTGATGCCTTGACGCTGGGTCAAGCGCTGTCAGGTTCTGGAGCATGATGTTGTCCAGGGGAAATGCTGACATCATCTTGGTGGTAACAGCTACAAAGAAGTCTCTCACTGCCCTATGACACATGAACAGATGCAATTACAACCAATGTATGATGGTATTTCAGCTTTTTCTTCATGGGGTTTACTTATTTGAATTACACATTAAAGCTTACTTAAGAAGCTCTGGGACTGAAGAGGAAAGCTCATCAATGTTGTCCTCCAAGAACATTTGTGCTTCCTCTCCAAGACAGAGGTCATCATTTTCCAACTGGAGGCTTGTGTCCTTGAAACTGATGTCCTTCAGTGGGACATCAGCGATAAGGTGAGCGGGGAGAAATCTTCCAAGCCACCTTCTTACCAGGTTGGTCATCTCCTTGTGAAGCTTGTGTATCATCACCCCTTCAGCCTACAAATACGTAATCAATTCCTCAGTTAATAACATGATTCTGAATATCACATCCTTTAAGTTATCTACAATTCTTACTAGCAATATGTAGATTAACTGGTGATAAGAGTCAACACGTATCTCATGATTAGAGCTGCCTACAATTAGGTCAAATATCAATGTCAAAACATGCATCAGTGTTTCCCAAAGCCCCAAATGACTTGCACTGCTCACAAACCAAATATATTCAGTTTACACTCAGGAGTATAGAAACCATTTCCATTTCCATTACTTATGCCAATACATTGGTTATCAAAATAGTTGGTGATTAACTGAATAATCAATTCTTATGAGACTCACCTGAAATGCAACATTGAAATCAGCCAGTGGTTTCAACGCTTGGGAGAGGAAAAGGAAGAAGAACTTGGTCTTCTTGCTGGCTAAATGCCCTGCCAGCATCTTAACCTTGCCAGGCTTTTCCACTTCCTCATGACTCTCGAAATACGCTTGCAGCGCATTCCACTGATTCAGGACTCGCTTGATGCAGGTCAGCAGGCTGAGCCACCTTGTTGCACAGTACCTTAGCAGCTTCAAATTTTCTGAGTCTGTGAACTCCACAAACTCTTTATATATTTCACATCGTTTGGCACTAAAGTTGAGGTCAAATAAAGGAAAAAAATAGGAGAATGGTTAAAAAGTCTTATCTAAGGAGACCAAAATTACATCCAATATCGGTCTAACTGTACCACAGAGACAACACAACACCCTCATTAGTAAGTGCAATGTGCTGATATGGATTTTCTTACCTGATGTCAAAATGAGCATATATGCTGCTCAGGACCTCTTCAATTGGCTGGCGGAGAGCTTTAACTCCACACCCTGTTGCCAGCTGCACCAGATGACATATACAGCCAACGTCGATAAGGCCTGGTTGAACTGCCTTAATCCTGCTGGCCACAGAATTGTGCCTCCCCTTCATGACACTGGCGTTGTCACTATTGAAAGCCACCACTTTTTGCCATTCAATGTTTCTCTCGCTAAAAATCAAAACACAAACTTACAAGTCAGTGGTCAACCTTTAAAGAGTATTGTCATTTATATGGACAGTAGGGATTTTTTATTTATTTACCTTAGCACTGTTTCCAGGGACCTGAACAGGTTCTCTGCAGTGCCTATATTACACACTGGCATGTGCAGGAACCTAGTAACTACCTCTCCAGTCTGTTCGTCAAAAACTCTGGCCAACATAACAAATTCCTTCTCAGCGCTCCTGGTTGTGCCCTCATCACACAGTAGACCAAAGGGGTTTTGGCACAGACGTGAGACTTCATTGTCTAGTTCTGGGGCAATGGCACCTGTTAAGTAAAAATACAGTTTTTCAAACTCTTACCATCACTGCAAATGGGCTGTGAAATTAGCCTATCCCATGTACGCATAGTAAATAGAAAGCTTGGAACATTATCCTTACATGGATTGTTTTTATCATTTTCATTACGAAAAAATAATTTTTTATATGTTTCTAAGGGTATGTTAATGGCTTACCTTTCACTATCTGTGTGGCTTTGGTCCTCCCACAGGCATACTTCTTTGCCACATCCGAGTCAGGAAACATGTCCCTTACTGACTTATTTATTTCGTCAGTAAAGCTCAGAGGAATATTATTCTTTGCCACCAACATTGCCATTTTGGTTTCGGCATAAATGACTGCATCTGGTCTCCCTTTCCCCAGCCAACCAACGATGCTTGGCTGAGACTGTGAAGCAGCTACTGCCTTCTTGTGTTTGTCTGTATTGGCATGGTGCTTTACATCTGTCCGACCGCCGTGCTCCACGGAAAAATCGACCCGGCAAACTTTACAAAGGGCATGGCCAGTACCTTTAAAACTTGTAGTGAGAAAACCAAACTCAGATTTCCATTCTTCATTGAATTTACAAATGTATTTTTTTCTTTTCGGCTCCATTGTCTCGTCTTCGTTCTTTGTTGTCTTTTTAAATACTCGGTTTATACTACTATACTATACTTTAAATACTCGGTTTATACTACTATACTATACTTTAAATACTCGGTTTATACTACTATACTATACTTTAAATACTCGGTTTATACTTATACTACTACTAATACTGAGGTTTATTCACGAGTGCGGGTAGAATAACACAAGAAATAATACCAGGAGTACTACGAGTAGTGTCAGAGAGACGTCTCTGATTGGTCGAGCCCGCTGTTACCGCGGAGCGGTGGCAAACGTCTCCATGGTAACAGCGGGCTCACTCAACCAATATCCTTTTCCGAACAACAGGTTGTTGTGATGATAACGAAAGTGGGGAGAAACAGGGAGACATGAAATCTTGTCAGAAATCAGGAGAATTGCGGGAGATTTTTTACCGCGGGAGGAAAACGGGAGAGGATAGTGAATATCGGGAGTCTCCCGGGAAAATCGGGAGGGTTGGCAAGTATGGCCATAACAACAATATTTGTGTCAGTAATGTTGATGAGATGTTGTGTTTTGCAACTTGTTGCAGGCTGTTGGCGGTGTGGTGGACCAGCCTTCTACCTCCAGCATATCCTTGGTCCTCACCAGTCCACAGCCACGGCCTCACCAATCCAATAAATCCCCAAGGAAGTCCTTATCTGGCAGTTACCTTGCTTTCCCTGTGATCAGGGAGAGGCTCTCACTATCTGTAAGTTATATTGTTACTATATTGTTACCTTACTTGTGGTGATACAATGTTTATTAGGTGAGTGCTGCATGCAGCGCTCAACTATTGTATCTTCTTTCTTTCTTTCTTTCTTTCTTTCTTTCTTTCTTTCTTTCTTTCTTTCTTTCTTTCTTTCTTTCTTTCTTCTCTACAAACTGGGACCTATCTCCTTCCTCAATTTTTCACCTAGAGACTCCATTCAAATTTTAAAATATTCAGAATAGCTTGGAATCGCGCGCTTCTTTTCAGATTTTTTTAATATTTTCGGACGTTCAGCAGTGTTGCCAGATTGGGCAGTTTGTCCTGACAGATTGGGACACACACACACACACACACACACACACACACACACACACACACACACACACACACTTATTTTACATTTCTGCATTTTTAGCAATGCTTTGCGCTTTTCATTCAGCTGTCACTCTATTTGTTTTCAACCATTTCCATTTTCTCAAATGTTTACATTGTTTACTCCATTTAGACTTTTGAACTTTTGTTCAAACCCCATCACTTGATTTAAGACATACGTTTCTTTATGTCTTAATCTATGTGGCTTTATTAAAACATATTTTCAACCTCACTTTGCACTACAGCATTTTCTGCAGGAAATGCATTTTCTAGTTATCACTATAATTGTAAGTATTCCTTTGCTTCACTTTTCAACAGCCAGATGATTGTGAAACTGAGATGCTTCAAATGGACACAAGCATTTCCTCAGTCATTGAGGATGACCCAAAATACATGAGCTTCAGCCTCAGTCAACAGTCAAGTTCAAGTGAAACCTCCAGTTCAAGTGCCTCAGAAGAGCAAGGGGAGTGGGATGAAAGAAAATGGATTGTGAACGAGTCTAGCATCATGCAACTGTTTAGAACATGCCATATATGTGCCGCACAAATCACTGATAAAAAAGTGACAACTACAGGCAGCCAACTAAAGATTGAATGGACATGTTTGAACAATCATCATGGCAAGTGGGCATCATGTCCTGATGCAAGAGGAATGGCACAGAATAACTTGCTTGTTTCTGCTGCTACGCTTTTCTCTGGAACAACTTTCACTGAAGTACACGAGTGGGCCAGCATCCTAAACTTGCAACTCTTGAAGAAATCCCAGTACTACTCCATCCAATCCGACTACCTTATTCCAGTAGTACACTTTGCATACAAGGATCATCATGAGAATCTCATTAGGCGACTTATTAGACAAAAGGCTGAAGGCGAGTCCATAGAGCTGTGTGGAGATGCCAGGTCTGACTCACCAGGTGAGTGTGTTTTTTTTCTTTGATACAATAACATGGAGGTATGGATTGTAAGACTGTTGGAAATGTTTTCCTCTGGATAGTAAGGAGGACTCACATGTTGTCACGCTATTACATTCTACAGGCTACAGCTGCAAGTATTCCACCTATTCGTTTCAGCTTCTATCCAGTAATGAGATCATTCACTTTCAACTACTACAGGTAAAACTAAAATGCTGCTTGTCCGATTTGTGAAACTATACTCTGGGTGACAGAGTATAGATAAAGCATTATTCAGTGGGTGTATTGTATTAGTTTTTTTGCTATTGCTAATTCATTCATTTCTATTCTCTTTCGTCAATAGGTAACGGAAGCTAGCAGTTCAGTTGCCATGGAGTCCCAAGGCTGTAGGAGGGGCCTCAACCATCTCATTTTCAATGAAGGAGTAGATATAGACCTCATCACTACAGACCGGGCCACATCAGTTCGGAAAATAATGAGGGAGGAATTCCAGAATGTTCACCATGAATTTGATCCTTGGCATGTATCAAAAGGTAAATAGTTGTATCAAAACAATGTAAATTGTGATTGACTCAATGACTCATCAAATCATAACCTGATAGACCTTCCATGTATCAAGACCACATATCTTGTACTGTGAAGGAGAACCTTCACATTTGGCTCACCCACATTTGTGGTAATGTGTTTCATTACCATTACACAGGCATAAAGAAAAAACTGGTAGCACTCGCCAACAAAAAGGAAAATCAGGTCCTGCAGGGCTGGATTCGGGCGATCCTCAATCACTTTTGGTTCTCATGCTCATCTTGTGGTGAGAGTGCTGAGGTAATAACCCCAATGCATAAAGAATGTATAAAGATTGCACTGAAATCCAGTCAGAAGATTATCAAATAGTCTTGAAATGTAATATATTCTGTAGGAACTGAAGCGACGGTGGACCTCAGTCCTCCACCACATCTGTGGGGAGCACACATGGGAGCAAGATGGAAGAAAGTGGGCATGCCCTCACCCTGCTCTCAACCCAGATCAGCAAAGGACAAAGCGATGGCTCCAGCCAGAGTCTCAAGTCTTCAAGTCTTTACGGAATATTGTTGAAGTTAAAAGACTGCTGAAAGACCTTGAGCAGATGACTCGCTTCAAACATACAGGTATATAGCATTATGAAACAGATCTATGCAACTTTTCAACCTATGTAGTCACTCTCTCAATGTCTAATGAAACACTTTAATTTACAGGATCTTTGGAGGTGTACCACAACGTTATGCTAAAATATCTGCCGAAACGACTGCATTTTCGGTACGACACCATGGTAGCCCGAACACAGCTAGCCATCCTGGACAACAATTACAATGTTGGCCGACAGCAGACAGAGACTTCAGAAGGTATTGAGATTTCATAAGTAAGCCCCTAAATGTGTTTGTCACAACTTGGCTAAGAAATAATGTTCTCTGTGTAGGACTTCCAAGATACAGTATGGTGTTCCCAAAACAGAGCAAGGAATGGGTAGCCAAGAAGATCTATGAGCCTACTAGTCAGTACTTCACACAACACCTTGTGAAACTCGTGTTGGAGAGAAGGGAGGAAAGAACACCGGAAGACATTCCACATGTCCAGCGGCCTGCAAACATTGCAACTAAGGAGAGACCCCCCAAGGAAGATTTAATCAGGAAACATCAATCCAGATTCCCTCGCCACACTGATGTTTGAAAAACCAAGGATCCAGATTGTAAATTTGTTTATATGTCAGAATCAGAATCACTTTTATTACCCCTTATTGTACAGTAGGCTACACAAGAGCAAAATTATTAGGCTTGGTTCCTCAGCATACACATAGCTGCAAGAAAAAAATATAAAATAAGTTTAAAAATAAATAAGTATAAAAATAAATAAGTAGCAGCATTAATAATAATAAAGTAATGAGGTATAATAAAGAGTGAAGTGTAGGGTGTTCAAGTGGTAGTGTTGTAAATGTGTTTGTAAATACAGTCGGCCTATGTCTACCTTTACCCATTAGGAAAACATGTTTAGGCCTACAGACACTAGTGCACTTTCTAAATAAAACCAACGATTTTAGAACAAAAGTTTTTTTTATTGAGAAGAAATTAAAAAGTAAACGCAATGCAGTTAGGTAGGAACAGAAGGTAGGAACAGAAGGGTAAGATATTAGATTAGATTAGGCTTTATTGATCCTTTTGGGATGACTTCCCTCAAGGAAATTGATTGTCCAGTAGTTTACAGAAAGAAACACAACACAATATTAAATTATATACAATATAAGATAAACAATACACTCTTAGATAACTATAAAAAGTAAAATAAAAAGTAAACAGTAAACAATAATAATATAAGATAAACAATAAACTCTTAACTAACTAACTATAAAAAGTAAACAATAAACTCTTAGCTAATATAGAAAGTAGAGATAATAATAGAAGTAAAACAGGATTCAAGTAAAATAAAAGATAAATGTAGAGAACTGTATAGAGGATTAATATAAATATAAATAAATAAATGTAAACATAAATAAACATATATACATATACACATGCATATACATATACACACATACACATATATACATACATACACATACATACACACATACGGCATTGTGGATAAATATATCATATATGAAATGACGGATATACATATACATATAGATAGATTGGAATAAGAAGAATAAAAAAAAGAAGAATAAAAAAAATGATTTCAGAATAATTCCTCTATTTCACAGGGTTTAAACCCAGCATACTGTCCAGTGGGGGATGGGAACGCATCCCTAACAGCCCACACCACGCAACTGGGTAATGCAAGGCGATTTCCTCGTCCCAGTGGTTGACCTTTGAGGGCCCACTCCAGAATGACTCGATAAGCCACAAGTCGGTATTGACTGAGGGTAACAAAACATGGATAGAGCAAAGACTGGGTCAGTAACTACTAGTAATGAGACGGTGGCACCGTTTTCAAAAACATTATAGTCGAGCTACATGCGAATTATACAAATTGGCATCTGAATATGAAATACATTACATCAATGTAGCTTACCTATCTGACAGTTGGCCATTCGGTCCTTCGGGTGTGGGGCGTTTCTTCCAGTTAATTTTAGGGACCCAGAAGAAAGTATCCAGCACGGTTTTATTTAGGAGATGGCGCACTTCATTTAGAGAGATGCAGGGCGACACAGTCTCGTCGACCGAGACATTGAGGTTGGCCATACCAGCTGTGACGACAAGGTCCCACTCCGTGCAGCACCTACTTTCGTGCTCCGTCGGCATCTGCCTGCACTTCCCACAGGCACACCACCAATTTCCCGCGATCCTGGGGACCGCTTCAGCCGGAGCTTCAGGCGCCTCCGTAGCCCTAGCCTCCATCTCACGTAGCTCCTCTTGGGTGTATTCTGGTTCATACCGATATCCTCTGCCGTCAAACTCAAAATCGAGTGCGTCCTCCAGAAGCCACCTTTCATATTCCATTTTCAATGATTTTCCCTAATCCGAGGTGCTCAAGTCACGGTACAAGACTTCAAACCAACGTAAACAGCCCACCTTTCCGGTTCGGCGGAGTAATATCAACGAGCAGTAATGAGTCTTCCAACTGAAATCAACTGGCGATAAACGTGCAATAAAACACGACAGAAACCATATATTCCGCCGATATTTTTTTTTTAAACTTCACAAATGCCACTAACCACTCGGTTACTTGCACATTTTCGAAAACGAACGTTTAGGGTTGCTGGGATGACAGGTTGGTGTATGCACACCGACAACCATTGTGAAGCAGGCAGGAGCGATTCAAAATGAGCCAAATACCCGAGAAAGGACTAATAGTTCAAATTTCGGTGTCACCCACTCTATTTCAGCCTAAACAAACCAGAAAGGGGGCTCAATGTTCAAAATACCGGAATTGTCCTTTAAGAAATTTGTACAACATAGGGTTTCAGAGCTTTTCAAGCTGTGTGTTTCCTTGTTGTTGTTCTTCTTACTACATAGGATCTTAAGAACCCTCCGACTGGAGTAAGCACAGAGGGGGGTCAGACCACTGCCGCGTCCTGGAAATGGTTTGAGCACATGCACGAGGCAATTGACCTTTCGCAAAAGCCCCGCCCCCCTTAGTTACCGTTGCTAGCCCGACAAGCTTCTTGACGCCGACGGAGTGTCAACACAGTGTCATGTCGGGGAAAAATATAGCGGTGCGTGTCAGTGACTCTTTTTGGAGCAATACTTGTGCGATATCCTCCAGATCGAGGCAAAAGGGGTTACAGTATGCGGTGGAGGGATACATTAAAAACATTAAAATAAACAAATAAGGGGACACTACGACTGTCGAGGCGAAAGCGTACCGGTCAATGGCAAAATCGGAGAAACCCCATGATCTCTACCTCACATGCAACGAGCACAGCCTTTTGGACCAGTTATGCTCTTGCACTGCCGGGTAAGTTCAGGACACTTGTATACTTCAGGAGGATGTTGACTGAAATATTTAAATTAGTTAGATAGCTAGTCAACATCCTTTCAACTATCCTTTCTAGCAAGAAGCAACGTCATCAGAGTCTAGCTTGTTACAATATGTTGTTACAACATGGATGTAAGGTTACATGTCAAGGCACTCTAATATTGCAGTAACTAGCTAGTAACATTATTGTCATAAGGCTGGTTGACATAAGCAATTCATAGTCACTGCAAATAGCATTTCCAAAACAAACACCTAATGCTACTTCTGGCTTAAATCAGTTCACCAGGTTTTTGCTCTCACATTGTGGGCCTTATGTACACCCTGGACCTGTGCCGTGCCAGACATAATGACATCTCCTCCAAACGCCAGCCTCAGCAGTGGCACAAAGCCAGGGGTAAAAAAATAACTGGACAACCTGTGAGCAGTGTGGTGGTAGCCAAGGCCAAAGTCAACCGCAAGCGGAAACCCATCATGTCCAGCTATATCCACAATGAGTAAGTATTTTACTTTCCATGTACTCTACAGCAACACCATCAGTCACACTGTTCTGAACATATTCCTGTGTACTGTGTAACATGATAGACAATAATACTCACCTCTGAATGTATTTGTTAAAGGAAAGAGTTAGGGACAGCAGTGTAACTATGGTCTACTGAGGGAGATGTCAGATGCACCTATAAGCTACATTGCTGATGAAACTGCACCTGAGGTAGAAGTTGGAGGCAGGAAGTATGCAGTGGGGTGCGGTCTAAGCCACCAGGTGAGATTTTATTAAAGTTTCATTAAAATTTGACATTTACAAATTCTAAATTGTGCTTACAATGTAAAAAAAGGAAAATTGGGCTGACATATTATATACACCTACACATAAAAACATGAAACAAGGATTTCTAGCACCTTCCACAGCTCAGGCTGACAAAATGCCCCACAGTGGTGAGTAAAAATAACAGGTTAAAGCAGTAATAATGTCATGTAGTAATACTTTGTATTTGTTGCCATGTGATGCTACGACTCTCCCAGACTGTCCCTTACTTAAGTATGTGTGGCTGGAAGTTTGAAAGCATGCTCACCACATACCAGATGTGATTTATAATCCCTAACCTTGTATTAGGAATTTTGTCTGACACCATCTTGAACTTTTTTATTTTACCGATGGCCCTCTCTACGTGCACCCTGTGCTTTGCAATGCGCTTTGTCACCAGCACATCTCCAGCGGGCATTTGCCTCTTAAATCAAAAACGGTGGCAGGTTTAACTGCAGTCCGACTGCTCGCATCTCTTCCTCGATCAAGAAGCCCTTATCAGCCATTATGCCATCCCCTCTTTGCAAATAGCCACTCTCTATAAGTTGCTCTAGTAACGGGATGATACCACATTGCCTGACCATCTCCTTATCGGACATGGATCCTGTGAAGAGGGCAGATGAAAAAATCACAGCACCACGGGGGTCACAGGCAACTAGCGATTTTAGGGTGTTTGTGCTTTTGTAGTTTGAAAAGCTCTGGCTTTGCAACACCAGTGACGTTGGCCTTTCGATTTTCAGCTCTGTACAATCTAATATTGCAAATGTGGATGGGTAGTCTGCTTTTTAGGTTTCTGGCATGTTTTGTGCAATGACATCTCTGTGAGGCCAAATTGGTAATTCACCTAATACGTCAAACATATAATGAATCCAGGAATTGAAAATAGTACTTGCTGTTTGCGTGGTTATATTAAATCTAAAGGCAAGGTTCTTTAGGTCTTCGTTGTTGCGGAGTTTCATTAAAACAAACAGCAACTGGCTACGGAGGGGCATCTCAGCAACTTGCCAATCATTGCGCTTGTAGTTTAAGGGCACATTTATTTGAGTGGTGTGTGGATCATTTGGGATGCCAAATATTGTGCACAGTTGGTTGAATCGATCATATGTAAACCCACTACTGTATTCCAACATTTTAGAGATTTCACTGCTTTCAAGTAGTTCAGGTGTTAGAGTTTTCTTTTTAAGTGTGCTAATTTGTGCTTTCAGCCTTTCTATTTCAGTTTCCTTTAAAGACAATTTCAATTTCATGTTGTTGTTTTCTTCTTCTAATTTCTTCTCCTTTTCAGTGCTCTGCTCCTCCTCAGGCTCCCTTTCTAGCTGGCATCCAGGAAGTGGGGGTTGCTCAGTACTCTCTGTAATGAAAAAATGTTTGCATGTTATTGATAATCCTTTATCTTTGTCCCTTTTTTAAAGCTGCCACTTGTTTGCCAAGTTGGAGAGTCTTCTGTTGATCCTGGAGTAACTCCTGTCAGCCAACCAGATGACCTGCCCAACTTTCCTCTGCCATCCCAACCCACCAGCTTCTGCACAGTTCTGAGTGAAAGTGCCATGCGTTGTTACACAGAACTGAAAATGTCTTTGCCTGATTCTATAGCTCTGGAACAGGAAACCAGGGAACAGAGCACAAACAACTTGTGTTTCCATGCAAGGTCTGCCCGAATAACATCAACCTCTTTTAAAAGAATCTGCTCTAGGAGAGCTGACCATGAAAAACTTGCTACAAGCTTAAAGGGACACTGTGTAACATCTGGTGGTACAATTGTATATTGCATTCAAACTAATAGTGCTCGCTTGTCCAAAAACTACGGTGGGCAGTATGTGCCAAGAAGCTGTGATATGACACCTACTAGGCTACCTCATCGAGTCATTCGAGTGATGATGAGGTTCGTGGACAACTGGACAAATTAGATGGACAAATCAGATCAGGTTTATTGACCAAGCATTCTTACAGACAAGGAACTTGACTCCAGCAGTTGTGGACTTTCCAACATGACAAATAACTATACAGATGATAAATAACAGTAGGTCATTTAATGTCAGATTGCATAAAATGTCAGATAACATAAAAGTTGACATAGCCTTTGGTAGTCTTGGAGTTACCGATAATCAAAACAATAATTCCCATAATGCGTGCGGCTGAGCACGCATCCTAATCAACGCATTGTAATCCGTTGATTTCAACAATGTAACAGTATTCTAAATACCAACAATTTACATTGTAACAAACGGAATCAAATCGAAATCAAATCAAATTTATTGTCATTTTGTCATCGAGGGTAGGAGCTGAAAGAAGCTGTTCAGTTTGTTTACGTCCACCCCGTCTCTGCTGCTTCCTCCTCCGGGCAGTTGCGGGCACGGTGTCACAGTGTCCGTTAGTATTCTGTGTTTGCGTAGTATGTCCAGATGCCAGCGAATGCCAGTGATGTTACTCGCTCTCAATGTCCTAATGTTCAATATTGTTTCCCTGTCATAAACTACGTTCGTAGGACGTCTCACACTCAAACATTCAATCTCAATCTCACAGATCTCAAGAGGGGCCGCTGCGACTGTACGCGCCGCCAGTTAGACGCCCTGGCAACGAGTTTACTTCCTCGTCTCCTATCCTGTTCCTAATTCCTCCTCTCGATCTTCTTTTCCTCCGTATTGTCTTCTTTATCAGAGTTGTTGGTATGAAATCCAGTTGTTCGGGTGATAAATCAACTGTCTGGCAAGCGAGTTGAAGCTCCAGAAGGTCCGCTCTAGCGTAAGTGCGTCTTGGTGGATTTGGATACGTGGTGACCCCAGCAGAGAATAAACCTCCATAACTTGATGAAGAATGGCTTTTGAATTCCTCCAACGCATTTGACAGTATCCAAGTCATAAGAATATTGTCACGATTTAAACTCGACAGAAATGTGAAAAAGTAAATTAAATATGTAATAAAGTAGCCTTTCAATGACGAGTCGCTCAAACATAGGAGCGCCCATCTCTTTGCCATGGAAAACCATGTTATACATGCTTACACATCGTCGTTTTTTTGGCGACGATGATTCCTTCTCCTGTGGCGTGGCATAACTATGGTCTTTCAAACAAATGCGGTGCATAATCAAATTTGCCGGTAAAACTCGTCTCGCTAAAATAAGCTCTGTTCCACCGTCACGCTGGCTCAGAGTGAAAACGCGTTTGCAATTCCTGTACGACGTAGTGCTTTTTGACCCTCTCGGCAGCTCATAGACCGGAAGAAAATGGAAGCCTCCATGAAGCTTACCCGTCCTATGTAACCATATTGATATTAATATTAATTATTCTTCGCTCAGGAGGATAAGTGAGATTTTTGGCAGAGATAATTTTACACCAATGAGGACTTATTTATGAATGAATATGTTGATTTGAGGTAATAAATTACTCAAAATATTACATAGTGTCCCTTTAAAGAGTGCCGCATCATTACAAACTAAGGCCATGAAAAGAGGTGTAGAACAAGAGCCCATAGCAGCAACACAGTACACGAAGCTCACAGGTAATCTAGTGTATCCATGTGGTTTTGTTGTAAATCCTGATGCCCCACACCTTGGTACTTCACCTGACCGTAAGGTGATAGAGAGAGGAGGGAGTGAAAGCCCAAGCTATGGGCTTTTAGAAATTAAGTGCCCATCCAAGAACAGCTTTACAGAGTGTCCTTACCTTTGCAAGCAGGCAGATGGACGCTATAAACTAAAAGAGTGTCATGCCCATCATTATCAAATAATGGGGCAGCTTGAGCTCACGGGTATGTCATGGTGTGATTTTTTTGTTAAATGTGAGGAAGATTACCACCTAGAAAGAATACAATTTGATGTTGCAAAATGGGAAGAGATGAAGAGCAAGCTTGATGCATTTTTCTTTGACTACTATGTTACATACCAGTGAGATAAATCCGTGATCGTCTTACTGTATGTATGTATGGACTCTTATTTTGTTCTCTTGTTTCTTTGTTCTTCTTGTTTGTTTTGACCTCTGAACAGAGAATGAAAGTGCCAATAAAGGAACTTATTCACTGTCTGAAACATCTTGCTGCCTATTCTATCATTCAACACAATACAGAGGTAATGGGATTGGGCAGGCTATTCCACTCCTGTTACGCCAGTATTAACTTGAAAAAGGCTTATCACTCACCACTGTCAACAATATACTGTTGAGTCTCGTCTGCATCATCAGTGCTGGAGGTGGAGCCAGAGGCATCCTGCACACTTAATCTGCATCTGTATAGATTTTTGGGACATGAATTTACAGTACTTTGTTTCTATTATATTGTATATCATCATCATTAACCTTTATTTAACCAGCGAGTCAATAACATGTTCTTATTTACAGTAACAGTAACGTTAGGCTATATGACATGTACTAACAGGTTAAATATAGAGTTATATACTGCACTTCAAATCAAATATTATTGACATGTAATTTAGGCTTACCGTTTTTGGGGTGGCTTTCGACAGCCTCCGAGCTGCTCCCTAGTCTGGTTCGACACTTGTACAGCAAGTACAGGGTCGGGATACTCAGGGGTAGGCTGTCCATTCACAAAATGCTACATGAAAGATGAAAACAAAATAAGTTTAAATTGCCTGTTGGGACGCTATGTTCAACTTTGATGTAAACTGACGAAACATAACGTTACGTAACGCTAGGGCTAGCTAAGCTTAGAGGGTAACGTTCTGGCAATGATATACTAGTAATAGGGGTGCAACCGATCACAAATCTCACGGTTCGGGTCACGGTTTTTGAGTCACGGGTCGGATAATTTTCGGATCAACAACAACAATAAAGATAACAAGACTGCTGATAAAAAAAAAAAAATGATCAGCCGATCCGCGGATCACTTGCGTCCCGAACCGTGAGGGTTGATCCGTACGGATCACGGGAAATCCGTCCTGCCTCCCGTCCTGGATCCTCTTCCTCTGCTGCTCCAGCCTCGCCGTCCTCAGGGTCCTCAGGGTCCAGCACGTCTTCCCGGCTCAGGCAAATATTGTGTAGTATGGTGCAGCAGAGGATGACCTCCGGGACGAACAGGACGTCCACCTCCAGCGCCTTCAGAAATATGGCTCTCCACCTGGTCTTCAGGATCCCAAAGGCCCGCTCCACCACTACTCGGGCCTTTGTCAGCCAGCTGTTGTAGGCTGCCTGCAGCTGGCTCCTGAGAGGCTGACGGTAGGGGGTCATCAGGGTCATGGGGTAGGACAGGCAGGGGTACCCCCCATCCCCGATGAGGCAGTACCCTGGTGGAGGGTACTGCTTCTCTAGGTACAGGGGGCTGTTCTTCAGTACCCTCGAATCATGCACTGACCCGGTGTACCCCACACACACATCGATAAACATTGCTGTGTGGTCAACCACAGCCTGAAGCTGAACCGAATAGAAAAGCTTGCGTTTCAGGTAGCAGTCGGCATCCTGTGAAGGGGGCTTCACTCTGACGTGGCAGCCGTCAATGCTCCCCACCACCCTGTTGAAGGCCGCCGACCCTGCCATGCGTGCAAATCCTGCGCCCACAGTCACCAACTCCTCCTCTGTGGGATGCTGGACCGTTTGCGCGAACAGGGAGGCAATCTTCGCACTGGTGGTGTGGACGGCACGGTGGACGGATGTTCTGGGCATATCAAAGGCCCTGGAGACGACACGGTACGATGTACCACTGGCCAACCAGAACAGGAAGACCAGGCAGGCGATCTCCGGATCCCAGCCGTGGTCTGCGTCGCTCCCCATGGCTTCCATAAGGGCGTTAAAAGACCCCCTTGATAAGCGGAAGTCAACCCGCAGGTCACTCTGGCCATCAAAATACAGCTTGAGAATCGGCACTGTATGATTGAGCTGACAATACCGCCTGGGGTTGGGAGGCTGTAAGAGAAAGTGGACATTAATTCATTGATTATTATTTGTTTATTATTGAAGTTTGTTATTGAATTCTCTATTATTTATCGTTAATAAAATCAGTCATTTTTAAGTTGATGTGTTGTCTTTTGCATTGAACTCCAATTAGGTTACTATTGGAACTGTTGTGTACAGTAAATACTGCTAATATGTTAGCAGTATTTACTGTATACTGGGCATGACAATTATACTAGGCATGACAATCAAAGCCTCTTTGAAGTTGTCTCTTATGTATTTCCAGACAGTAACCTGGGTATGTAAAACGTTTGCATTTTTAATTCAAGAATGAAGGCTCCACATGGTAAGAACTTTTAAGAAAGTAGAGACAGCATTGGTAGTACTAGTACACTAAACTTGTAGACTAAACTTGATCATTGATATCATAATATGATGACTACAACCCCCACTATAACTTATATGACAGGTCTAATGCTGCTGTTGTATGGGCTACGTTGGTAGACAAAAAAAAAGAAGCATACATGACATTTAAATAACACCTGCCCTAGCATTGTCTGTCTCTGTCAGGAGGAGGAGGTAACGTCGAAGACGTTGGCGCATTCTCCACATTTGCTACATTCACGGACCCATATTGCAGGATTGCACAACTAAACAAAATATGTTTTAACACATCAGGTACTTTATTTCACACTTCAAAGCGGGATGTTTTTGGCGGGTGACAAGCGGCAGCTGTCGCGATCGTCATTTCCGGTAAGTGCACCACGGAGTACTCGATTTGGAACAGCGCTCGCATCTGAAAAATTAACGTACTCAGTGAGTACAGATAGTATACTTCCTTTAAGTATACTCATGGAAGTACGGGTATTGGAACACGGCACTGGTTAAATACCTAGTAGGCGTGGCCTATGTGATGTATTTACCTCGGCTTCCTCACCTGTCTAAAGGTGCTGCCTTCTGTGGATGGAGTAGCTATTGCAGCCTTCAGTAAGGTCCTGCTCCCCTTGTGGCTATGTACAGTATTTACGGCTTATATGTTCGGTCCTGCTTCCTAGTGGCTATGTGAGGGTAATACAGCTTGTGTGTTTGAATCTGCTTCCTAGAGGCTATGTGGGGGCAGCTTATGTTCTTAAAATACGCAAAAGTATGGTTAAAGGTTAGGTATGGGATTTGCGAAATGACAGCAGATTTTGAAAACACACAACTCAAATGGTCCTACCCCCTCTCCTTCAACGCTGACTCTGACTCCACCCATTCCAAGTACATGGACGCGCAATCATGCACGAGCGAACACAGATGCTCGAGAGCGAGTCATTTGCTAGTTAGCTAGCTCCAGTAGCTACCGCAGGGTAACAACAAACAGAAGCTTGCTCTAAGTCACAAGGTTTGAGTACGTGCATGAAGGGGTTGCGCGCGGGGGAGGGGGACTGCAGTACGACCGTTTGATTGACGTACTTACTGTCCAATGCAACTCGGTGGCTCTGGAAATCATTGGCTGGAGTTTTTCGAGCCCTGCCCGTTCCACAGATGATTGACTTGTTTAATTTTCATGTCAGTACTTCTAACTCAGTGGCTGTAAGTGGGTTATGATAAGGATTTCAATTAATTTTGCAAAAATTGCCAAGAAAGCGAATTCCATACCCAACCTTTAAGGAAACCATGGGACCAAAGTAGTTTAGTGAGGCACACACTTAGAAAACATTAAAATTACTTCAAAAACAAAGATTAAAAAAAAGAAACTTACGACTCTTCTTCTTTATTGTTTGGCGGTGGCTCACCACGTCCCGCAGAATGTCGCTCTGGAGGGCTTTGTCTGCTGTATCTGCCCCATCTGCACCCCAGTGATTTTGCTTGTTCAGCGATGGAAGAGCTCCACATGCTTAATGAACCCCTTCATATTGCACATCATATTCTTAATGGTTGCCAGTTTGCTCTTTTCAGCACAAGTGGCCACCTGCAGAAAGAACAGTTATAAACAGTTGTAAACAAACATTACTTAGCATTGTCTTTGAGAATATATTTATTTTTAAATTGTAATCAATGGGGTGCTCCGAAGTAATGTTTTTACTCTTGCAACTTCTTCAGGTTAAAGAGGAACCTCATCCCCCTCTTGGCTGGTGCCCCCTTCTGCATGTATGTACAAAAACGTTGGGCATGGCTTCGCAGGGTCCTCCTTGTCCTTTTTCCCTGTCTTGCACCCCAGGGAAGCCCGCTGGTACATCAGCAGTGCATTTCCTGTATGGAAACATATCCCATTTAATGTTGAAACCAGAATCCCTGTACTGCAGTCCAAGGGGGCCTTCCAAGAACAAACACTATTTGCAATAAAAACAAAACAGATGCTAGTAATTACCGAGAGCAGTCTTCTTCAGCATGGGCGATCTCTGGGTATGCTTGAATTTTTTTCCAGGGCTGGGGCTGGCAAGGGTGGCTGAAGAGGAGCCCTGTGCTGTTCCGGTCCTGTTATACAGCTGCAGGGACACCGTGGCCTGCAGCTGACTAACTGATAACTCCAGCCCTTCCACTCTCTTCTCCAGTGCAGCGCATGACATTCAGGAGTAGACTGGATGGATAGGCATGGGGGCAGGTGTGGATGGGGAGGAAGCCAGGAATCCAGTGGCAACTGGTCCTAGAGGAGGTGGGGGAGGGGCCAATGGAGAGCGCTTGGGGGTTGAGCAGGGTTTGGTGCAGGCCAACGGAGAATGGTCCGACTGGGTCAACCATGGAGAAGGAGGTGCGGGAAAAGAAAATGTCTTGGGGGGTGAGTGGGATTGGGGGGAAGGCATTGCGGAAGAGGGAGACTGGAGTTCAGTTGGGGTGGCTGGATCTAAAAATAATGGGCGTGTCACTCTTAAATTTAGGACTCCTCACTTTTTTCACTAAGAGCAATTCACAAAGTATTTTAGGCCTAAAAGTAGCACCTAAGTCTAGGAGAGCTTAAAAGTCCTCAAGAGGACTCCTAACTCAGTAAGACCTATTCACAAAGAATCGTAAAATGCCTGCGAGACGAAATGTTAGGGTATTCAACTTGTTGTGGAGTTAATGGCGATGCAATAACATCCCAGACTAACAGGAATAATCCGATTAGTCCCGAAATAAAATGTTTGGCCACACTACGTTATTTAGCAACAGGGGAAATGCAACTTTGCAATGCCGACGATTTAAAATTATCGCAACCATCAGTCAGCCGTGCCATAAACTTTCCTTTGGACATTCAACAATTACACAGGATCAAAGCCAACTTCATGGCAATTGCAGGTATGCCCGGTGTGGTCGGTGCTATTGACGGGACGCACATAAAAATAATTGCGCCATCAAAAGACGAGGACGTGTTCGTCAATAGGAAGAAAATGCATTCCATCAACACGCAGGTTGTTTTTGATGCAAATGTTAACATAGCCTACTGGATGTTGTTGCAAAGTGGCCTGGATCTTCAGCTACCCATGATTCGCGCATTTTAATGGTGAGCGGTCTGAGGCAGCTTTTTGAGATGTACCAGTTGGGTGTCACTTGCTGGGTGACATGTGACTATCCATGCAAGACGTGGCTCTAGACACCCTCTGTCATGTCACGCAAAGTTTGTTAATTCTGTTGAGCCAAGTTAAAATCACTCATGTCTTGTCATTCACTTTCTGTTTTATTTTGTAGTTCCCTTTTCCCTCTCGTTTCAGGCACTTGACTTTCTCAACTGTGATTGCCTCCCCGGTCTCTGATTCGTCTCACCTGTGTTCCCCTCCCTCATGTATAAATAGCCCTTGTTTTCCTTTGTCTAATGTCAGTTCGTCTTGCGTCCCCAGCGTATTGTCAAGCCTCAGGATTTGTTAGTTTTTGACACTTGCAGATACTACTGTATTTAACTGTGTTTTGTATACTCCTAAGCGAGCACCTTTTGGTTATAGTTTTGTGTCCTCCATGAGAGCGTTTTTTGTTACCTTTTTCTAGTAAAGCGTTTTTGGTTTAAACATACTGCCGTCTTCTGAGTTTTGCTTCTGAGTCCTTGTCCCTGAGTCAAGTCGTGACACCCTACCTCAATCCACAACCGAGAGCACAGTTAAAGTATAACATGTAAGTGATTACACCTATTATGCTTAGTCCTATGCTTAAAACACATCGTATTGGCTCTTTCACACCTTTTATTTGTTGAATCCATAATTATTATTGTTTACTGATTCCTTCCATAAATGCTAGAGCACACAAACATACACGAAATGTTGTGGAGAGAGGAATTGGGCAGATGAAACGTCGGTTTCATGTCCTCCATGGCGAAATACGCCTCACCCCAGAGAGGGCAAGCACAGTAATCACTGTATGTGCCATTCTACACAACCTCTGCAAGCGGAGGAACATTCCACAGCCAGACGATGATGATGATGGCGATCAACATGACAAGGAATTTGGCCGTGTGGAACCGAGTGGACAGGCATTTAGGGATCACTTTGAAAAACACATTTTAGGTAAACACCTTGGCACCAATCAGTCAACACTTGGGTAGTTCATAACAATTATTTTCTTTAAAATTGTACCTATTTTTATTGTTTGCTTTCTCTCTCTCTTGAACGTGCAGGCTACAACGTCATTATCGTGGTCTGCACAAAATTGTCATCATGTGTGTATTCTGCTAACTGCACTAACTACTTAATAGGAATTCATTTCTAGCCTAGGCTAGTTCCTTGTTTTTCGGTGATTCAGTGGCCTCGTCTGAACAACCAATCACTGACCGCTTCTAAACTCGTGCACGAGAATTGACGTAATCCATAGCAACGGCGCGTCACTCTTAGTTCACTCTTTGTGATTTATCCTTAGTAAGAGTGGGTCTCAGCGGCTTTGTGAATAACTTTTAAGAAAAAACTCCTACGTAAGATGTTTTAGCGCGAGTTAGGAGCACTCTTAGCGGTAAGATAAAATGCTTTGTGAATACGGCCCCTGATCTTTAATTCATTATAACAAATATACATTTGTTATCTAGTTTAGTTAAGCAATTACGTATTGAACTAATATCTCATGACTTTTACAGATGACAAAACCGAAGACTATTGGAGAATGTCCCATTTGCAGGAAAGTATTATCTTTTGTGGCAAAGCATCTCATCTCCTTTGCGTGGAGAAACACCTGAGGACTCATTCAGAGCTTCCCAAGGTAAACGTGGATCGGGAGATCAAGGCCCTCAAGCGCACTACAGCCATTAACCAGCTGGCGGCCTTGAGGGCCACTGATCCCCATCCACCCATGGTCAGCACACTCGACCAGCCAGTGGACCAGGCGCAGCAGTCTGACCCGGAGGCGGGAGTAAGCATGTGCAAGAAGCGCACTTGTGTCAATGCCCGCCTCCGGGTCCGTGAGCTCGAAAGGGAGCTGGCAGACCTCCGTACTGTGAGTGAAAGAAAAATACATGGCAATTATGCATTCTTTCCATGATCAATTTATTTCAATAACTCAATCATTACAGTGTCATTAATTTGCTGTCCTGTTCTGTTCTCTTGCCGTTAGTTTTTTCCCTGAGCAGAGGTTGGTCCAGCTCCAGGCCAAGCGCCGGCCTCGACGTGAGTGAATGAAAAATACATAGCACTTGTACATTCTTTCCGTGATCTATTTATTTCAATAAATTACATTACAGTGTCATTAATTTGCTGTCCTTTTTTCTCTTGCTGTTTGTTTTTTTCTCTCTGCAGAGGCAGCCCCAATACCGGCCCCGGAGGAGGAGGAGGAGGAGCCTTTGTCCCTGGAGGAGGAGGAGCCTTCGACCCCGGAGGAGGAAGCCCCGGCCACAGCCACGGAGGAGGAGGAAGCCCCGGCCCCGGGCACAGCCAATGAGGATGAGGAAGCTCCGGCCCCGGCCGGAGCCACAGCCACGGAGGAGGAGGATGCCCCGGCCCCGGCCACAGCCACAGCCACGGCCACGGAGGAGGACGAAGCCCCGGCCACGGCCACGGAGGAGGAGGAAGCCCCGGCCACGGAGGAGGACGAAGCCACAGCCACGGCCACGGAGGAGGAGCAGGAGAAGCAACAAACCCTGAAAGCGGTCAAGCGCAAACTACCATTTGGCACTCTTGGGGTGAGAAGATAATTGATTAGTGTAATACATAATCATTTTGCCCAAGGCCAAAGTATGTAACTTAATCATGTCTTGTTATTGTTTTTCTCTCTACCCAGAAAAAAAGCAAGCTTCAAAAAAAATCTGCTGCTGCTAAGGAGGAGGAGGAGGAAGAGAAGGATGGAGGAGGAGGAGGCACCAGGGATGTGGTGAGTGGGATGGATTAGTTCATCAATAATTTTACAAATCTTTACCAAGTGTAGAACCAATGAGGAAATGCGGTCATGCAAAAGTGGTGTTAATTATGTTTGTTTTTCGCGCAGTCGGCCTCACGGGTGTTCATGTCCCTCCTCAAAGGGAAGAGCAGGGGCTCAACCTTGAGGAACATAAAGTTTGGGACCTCCATGGGTAAGAAATAACACATTGTGTATTTGTGCAGGTGTGTCAAGTGTTTTCACGCTACATTCCTCATCATGTGTTGCATCTTTACAGACACTTACCTTGAGGAGTATGGCAAATACCTCTTCTGCCCGGAAGGGACAAAGAAGATGAAAGAGAATGGTGTGTCGAAGGCCAGCCGAGCAAAGGTGTTCCTCAAATTCTTGACGCTCAGCTGGCCTTCCATCAAATATTGGACTTGGGAATTCCTTTTTAATGTCCCCCTCATAAAGACATAAGTAGTTAATTTTTGATGATGATAATGATGAAGTAGTACTCAAAACATATGACTGAGACTAATTACAGCCTGGTCTTTCTACAGCTACCCTGCTGAGAGCGGCTGGCCTGGCCCCGACCACACTCGTTTTGTATGTGGGCCAGGCCATCTCCTTCATGGAGTACTTCCGCGATACCCCGGCTAAATATTCCCGGGTGACCAACGGCCAGCTGGTCATGGTCACCCGGGAGTTGAGAAAACTGATGAAAGACCTCAACAGGAACGTCCTTGGCCACCAGTCCCTGGTGAAACAGGGCAAACAGTTGAGACTGGTGGCCAAGGAGGACCTGGCCAAGTGCCAGCTCCTGGCCAAGGAAAAGTCTCTCTCTCTCTCTCTCTCTCTCTCTCTCTCTCTCTCACTCTCACTCTCATTGAGCGGAAGGTGCGTGATTTTCGGAGCAGAGCGGAGCGTGTGTGAGAGCGATATTGAGAAGTTTATGTGAACTTTTTTCATTGGTTTTTTTCGGTAAATGTTGTATATATGGTTGGGTGAAGGTTTTGCGAGTTGTTTGGTGGTTTTTGGTGCTACTTTGGGGTGTTTTTTCGCGATCAACCAGCGGCCGCTGGTCGGTGCGCCGAGAATATGGCGGCGTTCGAGGGGCTCAGCCGCAAGCATGGTTTCAAGATCTCCACCACCTTCCCGTGTTCAGTGGAGGACTGCAGTCATGGAGTGGCAGACGTTGTCGGGCACAGCAGCATCAAGTCCGCGGCCCGGATGAACGGAGGGGTCGTTATTTTTGTGGACAGCGTGGCCAAGGCATACCAAGTGGTAGAATCTGGGATCGTTGTGAATGATTTGTTTGTGTCCGTGTCTCCGCTTACAACGCCGGCAGCGAGGATTACTATTTCTAACATCCCTCCGTTCATCGGCGACGAGGTTCTGGTTCGGGAACTATCGAGGCACGGGAAAATAGTGTCTCCAATCAGGAAGCTGCCGTCAGGCTGCAAGTCTCCCCTGCTGCGGCATGTAGTGTCGCATAGACGGCAAGTGCACATGATTCTGAACAAGAAGGACAGTGAACTGAGTTTAGTTTTTCAATTAAGGGTGGATGATTTTGACTATGCTGTGTTTGTAAATTCTGGAACTCTGAAGTGTTTTGCCTGCGGGAAAGAAGAGCATTTAGTCAGAGCTTGCCCGGAAATAGCCCCCAAAAATCGGCCTGGGCCTAGTGAGGCGCCAGCAGGCCCCTCCAAAGATGTGGAAGCTGCAAAACAGCAGGCTGCAAGCATTGAGATCACAGAAGAAAATGTTGTAACTACAAAGCAGTGTGGGGAAAATCCAGAAAAGGCTTTTCTATTATGTGTTGACAATGAAAAAAAGAATGAGTGTGTTGTTCAGGAGAAGGGGGACAATGTTACAGAACCAGCAGAGAGTGTAGAGGCTGGGCCCAGCTCTGCTGCAGTAGAGCAGAGGGACAGTGAGGGTGGGTTGATGGAGGAGGAAAAAGGTAGGTGTAAGGCTCCCCTTCTTAAAAGGAAACAGACCAGTGGGGAAGGGGGGGAGAAGGAGGTGCAGACAGAGTCTAGTGGTGAAGAGACAGAGTCCAGTGAGGAGGAGATGGTGGACTGTGTAACAGACAGCCAGCCCCTCACTGACTCACCACTGGCTTCTGCTTCACAGCTGGATGGGATGTACTCAGTACATAGTATACAGGTGTTCTTGAAAAGAACAAAAAATATGAAGAATGTCCAATATGATAAACATTTTGCAGACAAAAAAATGCTGTTGCTATCTGTAAAATCTCAGATGAACATCAGAGGGGAGGGAGGTTTCACTGAGAAGGAGTATTACAGATTGAAAAAAATTGGGCAGAGACTAGCAAAAGAGCTAAGCAATGTTGAAGATGCAGAGGGTATATAAAGCATTGTGCCTGCTGTCCCTCATAACGTCAGCTTGAACGAGTCACTTTACACTGTCAATGTGTTGTTGTTTTTTGTTTGTTTTTTTAACTGCGTTTTAATGAGTGTGTTTATTTAGTTATTTATTGCTGTCTAACCTAGTCTTCGTTGTCTGTGTTAAAAGGCTAAATTGTTTGAAGAATGAAACGTTGAATAAAGTTTTCTCTCTCTCTCTCTCTCTCTCTCTCTCTCTCTCTCTCTCTCTCTCTCTCTCTCTATATATTCTGCAAGTCGGTAGGGGCCATCTTGTCTGTTGTTAAGACTGCGTGGTCTATGACCTGGGACAATAGAATCTCTCTCTCTCTCTCAACCTCTACCTCTCTGTCTGTCTCTAGAGATATGTTCTCTCTCCATAAATATATTCCCTTAAAGATCCATCTGTTTCAAATGACAATTTTCAAATAACAATTTTGGCAGCTACTTATTCAGCCAATGGTGCAAGTATAATTGTCACATTTCCCTAGTCAATAGCTGGAGATTGTATATTTCATTCCAATATTTGAGGTATTGTTTGATTTTGATTTAAATATCAATATCTAGATCATAACTACAGTTTCCGCACGCGCATTAAGTGCCCTCATCCTCTACGTATCATTAAATCCTTAGCAATAAGTTGGAAACCATCGGAAATGACACTAGTTTCTGAGCACATAATATTTTGGCTATAATTTTGTAACTAATAGAATTCAACATCTTTGGGAGAATAATATTCATGTATACATGTGGTAATATCTGTAAATCCACTTTTTTTGTACAAACATATTACTTTTGGGCAACATACGAAAAGGTTGTTCCACAGTTTCAATATGGAATATTGAAAAGTAATTACAATCTTGTAACTCTTGCTCTCTCTAGCTCACACTCTCTCTCTCTCTTGCTCTCCCACTCTCTCTCTCTAGAGATATGTTCTCTCTATCTCTCTCTCTCTCTCCACGCACACACTTATTGAAGGCAACAAGTGTCATTTTGGCCTGGGTGCTCCTGGCTGTTTGGTAAGGCAATGGTAGCCTTCACAACGGGACCCACGGTGTGTTATATCCGTCTGTCTGTCTGTCTGTCTGTCTGTCTGTCTGTCTGTCTGTCTGTCTACCTGCCTGTCTAAAGGTAGGCCCTCCCTCACCCCCCTCATGAAGACACCTTCCCATCTGCGTTACAACCCCCCCCCCCCCCACAGAATAGCTTTGTCTTTCATGCCCCACTCTGGCGTCGTTTTGAGTACTCGTCGTTAACGATTGTTCATGGTTAAAGGTGGGAGGCAACCCAGACAGCAAAAGAGCGTTGAATCAACGGTGAATCAACCTCCGCATTTTCAACCAAAACATGTTGAATCAGCGTTGAGACCGGGCGTCGATTCAACGTCAGTTTGCTCATACTGTCCACCGTCGATTCAACGTTGAATGGGAGGCGACCGACGACGGCGCGTCGATCCCTTTTCAACCTTTATTCAACGATTATGGTCGAATTTTGGTCGATTCAACGGCAGTTTGCTCATACTGTTCCAGGTCGATTCAACGTTGAATGGAAGGCGACCGACGACGGCACGTCAATCCCTTTTCAACCTTTATTCAATTAATGATTATGGTTGAATATTGTGGTCGATGTTGGTTCTTCACTCACTGATTTATTTAAAGGACATCATGATATGACTCTACAATTAAATTAGGATTTTAAGGCTACTGAATCTCCTTCAAGGCTCTAATGAATATATGAATACACAGAACATAGGCTATTGTTGTCAAACATATTGTAGCGGCGGCCAAGAAACGCACAGTCAGGCTTTATTTAACTAGTTCTGTGCCCCGTACACCCCTCGACGCAGACTACTTTTATTAAAATCCTCTCACATAGAGCACCCAACAAACAAACATGACACAACAACGGTGGCGACAATAATGAACAACACAACGTGATAACCGAACACGAACAACCCAAACCCAATTAACCCTACTTATTCTAACGAATATACCGTATTTTCCGGACTATAAGTCGCGGTTTTTTTTGTAGTTTGGCTTGCCCTGCGACTTATATTTCGAAGCGACTTATATGCCAAAATTGTGCGTACATAATCTTCGGCCGCAAGATGGCACCGTCATTCATTAGGCCTACAACTGAACGCTGCAAGCCTACTGCACCACCGAATAAATTATATTCTCGTCGTCATCGTCCTCAATGTCCTCCGGTTCAACCAAAGCTACCCCAGCCTTAGCTGCAATGTTGTGCAACATAGCTGTCACACATATCACAGCGCATGACTTGGCCGGCGAAAACTGGAGCCCTCCGCTGGACTTGTGAAGGCATCTAAAGCGCAACTTCCACCTTCCGATCGTGCCCTCAGGTTTAGGACCGCGGCGCATACGCGTCCGATGGAATCCCGGTGTCACTGAATTCGGTATAGTCTCAGAACTACGAGTGGGACCGACACACCTATATTGCTATTGCAATTTTATTCAGTCTCTCCAGACTAAACGTTCTTGTTTAAATGTTTAAAAATAAATGCGACTTATACACCGATGCGACGTATTTATGTTTTTTTCCTCGTCATGGAGCATTTTTGGACTGATGCGACTAATACTCGGGAGCGACGTATAGTCCGGAAAATACGGTAATTATTATTCACACACACACATTCATTCATGGTCGAGGATCCTGCGGCGCCTGAAAATAAATAGAGGAATATTAACATAAGCGGTATACAAAATGAGTCCAGCAATACGACTGAATGAGGTTTGTTTCAAACTACGCCATGCGCCCGTGACTTGCATTGTATGGAGCCAGTTTCCTGCCATAATTCAAACCTGAAACCTGGGTTTGAAAAACTCAACACCTTGTAAAAAAGGTTTTGCAACATTGAAAAAAGACATTATGACCTGAAAAAAATTCAACATGTTTTCAAAGTTCAAACAATATCACCAGCGCATTTGCAGAGTTTCAAATCTGGCACTGTTCTAACAGTGTATTTCATTGTTTCCCGGTTTTGAAACCTTGTAAATGGGATTCTGCAAACAGGTGTTCATACATTGAGAAATAAGTTTTGAAAGGTTGAATATTTATTTTTAAAAACTTGTAAAGGTGTACGTTTACGCCATTGCAATGTATTTTTTCAGAAGTGACTTCTCAGCACTGACTTTTCAGAGATTCGACCACACAGGCGCAAGCTTTGAGTCACGTGAATATTGGCAGTGTTCTGTCGCGCATTTGTTTTGAAACTCCTGACAGTCAAAAGTCTGAAGAAAAAAAAACGTTCCTGGGGGCGGGACCATTTAGCTCTAAACCTATTGGTTGCTCTCGGCTGACGAACATTCCAATCACATTCTTTTCATCGGCAGAGCACTGTCAATCACGCACAGGCCGGTGAACGGCACATGTACATCCTTCGTCCCTCCCCATGCGGGTGTTGGCGCGGATGGGGGAGTCTGGGCGGTGGACTGCGACGGTATGATAGTTGTCTGACCGCTTGGAATGTACTGACGTACATTCTAATCACATTCTTAACAAACAAACAAACAAACAAACAAACAAACAAACAAACAAACAAACAAACAAACAAACCCGGTCAAGAATATAGTGCACCAGGCAAAAAGTCAGCAATTTGTTTCCTAACCACAGACCCTTAACGCTGGTGCGCAGTGCAGTGGTTTCACTGTCCTCTCGGTCTTATTTTACTGCACTATGGGTTACCACATCGACTCCATCCCAGTTACTTCTTTGATTACAGAATGCATGCATGCAGGGTTAAATTGGTAGGCTACGGGCATGCATGCCCGTAGCCCGACATACCACGAGTAGCCAAGGCTAGCGGAGTAGCGCGTTGTTACATTCTTATGTGAATGTAGGCTTTCGGTGCAAGATAGCTAGATAGTAAAAGTAAAATAACGTCAAACTAAAGTGTTCTAGTGCTGACGGATAGTCCAAGAGTGCAGTGCAGAATATTGTCAGTGTTAAAAGCATTGCTGCATCTGGACACAAAACTGAGATCGCATAGTAGCCTATAAATGGACTTTTTCTGATTTTACATGAAATAAGCATAGCTCAGGGGTCTCATTTATAAAACTGTGCGTGGGATCGTTACTAAAAATGTGCGTGCGCCCAGAAGTCAAGTTTTGCGTGCGCCAAAAAATATTCGGATTTATAAAACACTGCGTACGCACACCTGTACGCAATCTTTGCTTTATAAATCACATACTGACTATAATTGTGCGCAGCTGAATCAGCTTCACGTTCCGCCCTCTACACGCCCCTTTTTAACCATAAATGGTCAATGCAAATTACCTCATGAATGCGATCTGCATATAAAACAGACTCAGATGCCGGTATTATGTCTTGTTGGAAACAATGGCAGAAGTACTGAGAAAATCAAAAAAGCAAAATTTCACGGAGGTTGAAGTGGAGACACTTGTGGGTGAGATGGAGGCCCGAAAGGTAGTTTTGTTCGGCGGTCACGGGATTGGAATCGCCAACAACAAAAAGCAGAGTGAGTGGCAACATGTTGCTGCAGCAGTGAACTCTGTCAGTAGCACGGAGCGCACAGTCCCAGAATTAAAAAAGAAGTGGTCTGACATAGAGTTACATATTTTTATGTAGCCTACCAATAAATCGTTATGGTCCCTAAATACCCTCTCCCTCCGAATCCTGCATGGTCCGCCAGAAGTGCCATATGGTACAGCATTACCACGGCGCTCACCTCTGTATTTATAGGGTTACGGTAATAAGACTCACGAGAACGCCTTGGATAATCAGTTTGTAATTACCCACGTAAAATGTTCTTGAACATAACCCCTTTTTAATGCCTGATTTGTCATGAAAAGCATCAAGAGTAACGGACAACGATTGTGATGAGTGTGGCTTGGTTTTTCACACTTGGGATTTAATTGACATTTGATCATGTGTTTACAGTGTCACATAAAAATATTATGTTATTGACACATGTTGGACAGATGCTTTATTCCATGCAGTCGCGCCGTCAGTGGACATTATGGAGTGACGGGATTAAATATAGAGAATTTCTTTTTATTTCTATTCTAAGGAGATATTTCTGGAGTTATAACTGAGAAATAACGCAGTGGATTTAAATTATTCTGATTAGGATTTAACGCATGATACGGGTTGAAATTAAATTGATGAAGGGCGATGATGAAACATAATCGTTCTTCTCACTCTGCAATTCTTCGGTCTGACTTCAGTTCACCACCACACCGTCTGTGTCGCCAATTCTCCTTTTCCTCCAAACCATGCGTACGCATGGGTCAGAGTTTGCTTAGGGCTGCGCACATTTTCCCGTCAAGTTGGTTTTTTATAGATCACAACCTTGGCGTGAAAAGTCACGTACGCAACTTTCAGCCCCGTTTTGTGCGTACGCAACGGTTACAAATGAGACCCCAGAAGACTACCCATAGTGCATATTAAAAAATCGACTTGCTGTTTTAAAAGCATTTATTTTAATCAGTGGTATCTGTGTCTAATGCTTGTGTGGTGTGACTGAGTTTTGACAAACATACCGAACAGTACATCACTAAGGACAGTGCTTTTAAAGGCTTCCTTGAAGCCTTTCCCTGCACAGTTGAAGCGACACGCCAGGTTATTGGTTAGGCCACTCTGCAACATCCTTCTTACGGCCTCTTCTGCAGTGTGCCCTCCAATTAGACTGAATGTTAAGATCTGACAAGACATAATAAACCAACAAACAAGTGAAACATTGATAATTATAACATGTATAATTACAATATCTCCCAAAAGTGAATAGGCCTACACCCCTCCCATTTTTGCAAATATTTTATTGTTTCTTTTCATAGGATAACCCTTGGCATGAAACTTTATTATAAGTTAAACTAGTCATTATACATATTGTAGAGAACTATAGATTTATTGTCCTCAGAATATGACTAAAAACACATCCATTAACAACTAAACAGCTGGCCACATAACTGAGTACACTTAATTATGAACATGACCATTGCGCCCATAGTGACAATAAATCTATCGTAATCTACAAACTCTACACTGAATTCTTTAAGTTACATCAAAGTTTCATGTATATGGAGTTATCCCATGAGAAGATACATTAAAACATTTGAAAAAATGGCATAGGGTTTTGTGAGATACTGTATGTACCAATTTAGGTTAGGTGAACTCCTCACTGTTTCACATAATGAGTAATGCGTTAATTTTGTTTTGAAAGATACTTCCTACAAATACTGAGTGATGTAGTGGATGGCTGGAAAGAAGAGGTATGGTTTTATTAATTTACACATATACTTTGACTAGCTTTTGGGTAGTGCAGATTTGTACCTACCATCTTTTGTTTTTCGCAGGGGGTTTCTCTCATAACAGCCTCTGCTAATTGAAACTCCTCCATTGTCCTCAGAGGCAGCTTGATGGACGAAGCGGCAGCTTCTGGTGCTACCGGCCTCACCATCTCTCTCCTAAGCGCCCTCACTTCACTCCCCAGGTTGGTAATTTCCGCTTTCATCAATTTATTTTCTTCCAGCACTTTGGAAAGCAGCTCCACGACTTTAGATATTCCCATATCTGTTCATGTAAGTTACTTATTAGAAATGTTTTCTGGGGTTTGGTGTACTTTCCCATTTCATCTTAATTATAATGTGTATGATAATGATAAACAATGGTTAGAATGTTTGTCTCCTCGATTTACCATGCAATAGCTGGTGGCTTGGTTGGACTGTATCCATATTCAAAAGTCATTGATTAGTGTCAAGTGCCAATGATTATATATTTTTTTCAAAGTAGTGTATTTAAGGAAGAGTTTGTAAGATTTACCTTGTAAGAAATTAATATAAATACATGTTCAATCAATACATGTTGAAATTAGGTGTTCTACTGACGCCAACACTTACCTAGATGTAGTAGCTCAAGTCTCTGGCTGCCATTTGATTGAGCTGGATTAAAAAAAAAAAAAAATCATGTAATTGTGTGTAAGTTAAAATATTTTAAGTTTTACTTGTTCAACCATCAGTTCGCCTGATATCGAGGAAGTTTGGCTTGGTCCTGGGATGCCAACAACAGAGGTGTGTGTGTGTGTGTGTGTGTGTGTGTGTGTGTGTGTGTGTGTGTGTGTGTGTGTGTGTGTGTGTGTGTGTGTGTGTGTGTGTGTGTGTGTGTGTGTGTGTGTGTGTGTGTGTGTGTGTGTGTGTGAGAGAGAGATATTACCTCTTTGGGTGGTCGATGGCCCAAATAGCCACTCACTATTGATTTCTGAAAAAAATGAAACGCTTCAAAACTGAATAAGTACGGAGCCCCTCTGGTGACATCTGGGAAAAATATATATATCTGTTTGCCCGACTTAGTGATCTGTTTGCATGACTTGATAATCTGTGGCCACAATTTAATAAATTGCGGGAACGAGATAATTAATTTGTGGCCACAGTTTAATAATTTGTGGGAACAAGATAATTAATTTGTGGCCACAGTTTAATAATTCGTGGGAACAAGATACTTATGTTGTGTTTTATGTTTTGGTTGTCTATTGTTGCAGCAGGGGTTAGACGCATGTCGTTCTATTTTAACCTCGGAATGAATTACAATAACATTCTAAAGTCACTTGCTGTTAGGCAAGGGGTTATAATAAGTAAGAGGCACTTAATTAGGCTGCTAAAAATGCACGGGTACAGCCGAAGACAATATGATGACCTCGGTGACGTGATAGAGGATGGACCTCGTTTTGACAGCTACACCAGCACCAAGTGTCGGGGCGGACCTTAGAAGCCACCGAACTCCTCTAGGCCTCCATAAAGTAGCCTCCAATGACATGTGGATCACTGCTGGTGTATGCCGCTTTAAGCCAAATTATTTTACGGGAAAAGCTGTCTATGCAACCATTGATGCAGATTCCATATGGTTTTCATTTATCATATGAATCGGTATGCCAGATATAATTATAATTTGCAAGGATGCCAAATGATAATTAATAATTTCATGCATTTGCTGTACATCCATCTGTATCCATGCAGGTTTCCATTTCCCTTCAGCTGTTGCATGATAAAGTCTATCTCGTCACCGAGGTCATCATATTGTCTTCGGCTGTACCCGTGCATTTTTAGCAGCCTAATTAAGTGCCTCTTACTTATAATAACTCCTTGCCTAACAGCAAGTGACTTTAGCATGTCATTGTAATTCATTCCGAGGTTAAAATAGAACGATATCTCTTATATCTTGTCCATAGCCGACATGCGTCTAACCCCTGCTGCGACAATAGACAACACAGCCACACTCGAATTATTAAACTGTGGTCGCAAAATAATTATCTTGTTCCTTCAAATTATTAAACTGTGGCCACAAATTAATTATCTTGTTCCCACAAATTATTAAACTGTGGCCACAAATTAATTATCTCGTTCCCGCAATTTATTAAATTGTGGCCACAGATGATCAAGTCATGCAAACAGATCACTAAGTCGGGCAAACAGATTATTTATTTTTTCCCAGATGTCACCAGAGGGGCTCCGTATAGAGCCAAATGGTATTTCTAACATTTGTGTTAAGCATGGTGTTTTTTCAAATGGTGCTTCAAAGTACCATTTGTACTGGCATTAACCAGTAAACACATACAACATTTTTTAGCCCCTCCTACCTGGCCCTACATCTACAGATTGTCGTGCTGTTTTCCTTAGGGGGGGGTGGTGCCTCGTCATCAGTGTCCACACCTTGAAGCATAGTAAGTGCCAGTTTAATTTCAGACTAAATGGGCAGTCAAACAGCCGTTTCTGAAATATTTATATTTTAATTTCTAAAATGTTTCATTGCTGTTCAGTTTAACTCTAAAGGTCTGCACCTTCAAAATAGTGTTGCGGCGGGCCCCTAGTGGTCTGGGCTCTTCCAGCTGGCTCCTGCAGGTAGCGTGAGTTTGGCCTTTGGAACAAAGCAAGGACAGTCATGGCAGTCAGTGGGTAACACCAGAAATATTAACAGAGAATATATACGTTTATGCATTTAGCAGATGCTTTGAGCTGAAGCGATTTACAACAACAGGACTAACATTTAAGCTACAACACTATTTTTAACACCTTGCTAAGAGTGCCAAAAAGTGCCACTAGTCACCTGAACACTGTCTGAAGTTTAAGTGCAATAGAAAGATGGAAGAGTGCATTGAAAGTTGAAAAGTGTTAGGACAAGAGTCATTCTAGGAAGAGCTGAGTTTTCAGGAGCTTTTCGAAGGTAGTGAGGGATGATAAGTTGCCTGTGGATGGTTCAGAGAACTGCCTGCTATTAGCAGCCACTTTGTCAGTAAAGAATGAAGCATAAGGGTCTGCTGTGAGGTTTGTAGCAAGATGGGAAAGGTTTAGTATTTGAAAGTAGAGAACAGTTTCCGGGTGTCAGTTGTATTGTGAATCTTGTCATTGTAACAAGAATTTTTCGCTGCTGTGACATTGTAAGCAAAAGATGATAATAGTTACTGGTATTGTGTTAAATCTGATAGGTTGTTAGTTTTATGCCATTCTCTCTCAGCAGCCCATGAGGTTAGAGCGCATCGATTGAAGGGAGTCGTTTATCCAAGGAAGGGGCTTAGAGGGTTGGGAGGGTCTGATGGATAGCGGGAATGTGTGGCCCAATTCACCTCTGGAGAGGAGAATTTTTTTTGTTTTTTACCTTTTTTTCCTTCTGATAGGGTCTTCAGCCTCTGACTGTATGTCTGATGTTAAACACAGTAAGGACTTGTTCAGGTAGTCCTTTGCCTTAACATATGTTGCTGAAAGTGAATGGCATGCATCAGTGAAATTTAGCAAGTTGAATCTTATAGAAACGTTTTCATATGCAGCATTTTTCCTTACCACAGCTAACCAAGACCCTCACGTCACCGTGCACGTCCCACGCTGCACCTGGAGGAAGGTGGTGCGCGACTGCCTTCTGGAGGCGGTTATGATCGTAAGAACTAGGAGGCCAGAAACAATTCCATGACTCCCCTGCCTCCTCCAACCAGCTGCTTGGCACTATGGTAGTGCTCCTATCTTTGAATTCGACGACCTTCCACACCTGTGCCATCTGTCAATGAGGTGAATGAAAGAAAATAAAAAATCGCTGTGTTTTGAGTGTGAAAAATAAGCCTTAGAAATATATTTGGCCTATATATCAGTCATTGTTGTTATATATAACATAGTGTGTATGTTGCAAGATCAACAGTGATCACAGTTGATCACAGTCTCAGAAATATTTGGCCTGTTAAGCCCTTTGAGACTGTAATGGTGATTAAGGGCTATACAAATAAAATTTCATTGAAAATTGAATCACTATCATAAGTGGTGAGAGAACTGCATACACCAGCTTAACTTGGGTGAAGACGTACTCTGAAACCTGTCGTCTCTAACTACTATCTAAGCCTAACTATCTACAACCTAACTATCTTCAAAGGCTTGCCAGGCTCGAGGCAAATGCCCCCTCCCCAGAATTACCTTCTCAAAAACCAAAAAAATAGAAAGAAAAAAAAAACACTTCGCAGGAAGAGTATACAATGCTACTCAGCTGAAGCACTCTAACTACTCAGATCATTCACAGCTGATTTACAGCAGTTTGTCACCACTCAGATATATATTTTTTGGCTATTTGTCGTTTTTTTTTTTTTTTTCATTCATTAATTCGATTTTAGGACTGGTGTATTTTATATAAAGAAAAAGTTCAATAACAAAAAAATCTTTTTTTTTTTCTTTTTTGGATTGCAGAAGACAAGGAATTAGGATTGGTGAAGAAGAGGGATGGCAACATAATGGTCTTGGTCTGGAAAAAGCACACATTTTCTGCTGACATCCCCAAGGAGCTGTTACGTATTTTAAGAATCTAAGCTACCCACACATAGACCAAAATGAAGCAGGACCAAACATATAAGCCGTAAATACTATACATAGCCACAAGGGGAGCAAGACCTTATTAGAGGCTGCTCCAGCCACAGATGGCAGCGCCTTTTAAATATATGAAGAAGCCGAAGCCATTACGGCACCCCGGCCACGCCCACTAGGCCACACCCACTTGGCGGTCTCTACCTGAGGACACGACGTGGGGATCGCCAGAGATTTTCAGCAACACCCGCGAAGGGTGGCCCATAGTAGCCAGAGTTATTATCTCTCACACGTGTTCTACACGATTCCTAGAATTCCCTCCGTATAGCTTCACTTACCATGCCGAAACATGCCGACGACTTTATAATAAATGAAGTGAGTTCAAAGCAACCCGGGATTGGACAACTTTCTTCAAGAATATGCAATAGAGCTCAACCTCAAGATCATCTACCAACGTATGGACCTGAAAACAGCCTATTCGAGAGGAGGGGCAGGGATATGTGAAATGGGATTCCTTGTACCCAAATCGTCTGTAGATGATGAAGACTGAACCAGAGGATAGCACAATGTTTTGGACCAGTCCAATATCCTGTCCTACTGCTATGCAGTTGTTCCCAGTCTTTGTTGACAGGCAGACATCTGTTGTTACTACCTTTCTGTACTGTTTGGCAGTACTGAATTGCAGAGGCAAAGGACCATCCTGGTGCATTTCGTACAAAAGGGGCTGCTTACTTGGAGGTGGAGTAACAGTTTGAGGCACCTCTGACAGTCTCTTGACTACCTGTTGTAATGGTAGTTGAGGCTTTCGCAACATTTTTTTTACTTTTCCAAGGAAGTTTTCATAAGGAAATGCAGAGACACGGTCAAGGGCACCAAACTGTTTGTACACATCAGCTAGATGTATCACCTGATGAACTGTAAATACAATTTCTCCTTGACCATATAAATCTCCAAAGCTTTTAACAAATGCTGTTAGGACTCGATTGGCAAAATCAATCATGGGTGCAGAGAGGTTGGGGCTGAGTAATAAGAACACACCCACGGAAAACAACAGGAAGTTCTCAAAAATCTCTTCTGGTAGATTGTGCTTTAGGACCACAGGTCCACTGTAAATCATGAACTGCCTTAGTTGTAGCCTTCCATCTTTCGATCTCTGTCAGCTCTCGTGGTTTTCGGGCAAATTCAGATGGAATATGGGGACGGAGAGCAATCAGTTTAGATGATATAGCTGAGATGACATTAGATGGCTGTCTTATGGCCAGGTTTTTGCCCTTCATCCAGAAAAGAATGAGTTTTTTTGTTACACCCAAACAGCAGAGGTGCATGTAATCAATGGGAAACTGGGTTACCATCTGAACAATGCCAGTAAGGGGACTAGGTCGCAGGTGGTGATCTGTGTCTGACATTAAAGCAAAGTCTTCGTCTGATCTAAGCCTGGCATTTATTTCAGGATATGTCATTTTATTTTGCCACACGCCAACTTGATTGCACTTGTCACACCCAGAGTACCCATTGTGGGACTTCATCTGTTTCACAAAAGCACTTGCTGGAGCATCACAAATGAAGGAGCACACCATCACCTTTAGAGGTTTACCTCTGAAGGTCAATCCATTCCTCAGTAGCTGGGTAAGGTCATTGACAAATTCTTTGAGGTAGTCATACACACTAGATGGTTTTCCACTTCCACAAAACAAACCAATAATAAAAGTTTTTTTTGTGTAATCACAATCAAGCATCGCAAGAATTGGCCAAAACTGAACGTTTTAACTCTTAAAAATGGGTAAACCGTCGATGTTGAATTGTAACCGAATTGTCTGAAGGCAGCTAGGCAAATGGATTGAATTCAATTTTGATAAAATTCCCTTAGCCAATCCAAAATGGTGATATTCACCCCCACCTAATGCATGCACAGCTATTTTCTTTTGTGTGCCAAGAAGTGTCCTGGCATCTTTAGGCAGCTCAGAGTGGTGTACTCTCAATATTGATAGAAGAGCGGTAACTGCAACAAGAGTAATGCCAAAAGTTGATGCCCATTGCTTTAGTTTAGCTTGTAAACTCATTTCCTCAGGCTCACTTTCATCAGAGCTGGATAACCCACTAAAATCCTCTCTTTCACTGGCATCACTGTCTGTAGTGTTTTGGTCAGGACTGTTCTCGAATTCTGAAGTTGTCCCACACAGTGCTAGATCTGGTAAGCTAGGGGGGGCATTTTCAGCCTGATTAACTGTACTTAAATGTAATTGCTGCAAAATCTCGTTCTCTGTCTCCCTTGCGTTGGACAAGACTCGCCTCCTTTTACTCCAATAAGAGGCCATCTCTGTGTGTATCGGATACAATTATGAAATGCAAGTTTGATACCTTTTCTGCCGTGAGCTTTGAATGGTCTTCAGTGTCCCATAAATATGCAAATGAAGAAGAAAAAAAACACAAAGTTAGTTTTGATGGCATAGTGTGACAACAATGAATAGTTGCATTTAACCCTTTCACATGCAAGTGAAGAATCCCCCTTCTAATAATGTATAGCCTATTAAGGACCTATTTCAGGATAAATATACAAATACATTCACTTTGAAGTGTAGAAGGTCCTACAGGCAGCTGTAATAAACTAAGATATACTATTTATGAGATGGCTTGCAGTGTGCTTATCTGACAGGATTAAAACCGTGCATTCTGTGTGAATGTGTATTTGAATGTTAACATTTAATAATGTTACGTATTTTAAGAATCTAAGCTACCCACACATAGACCAAAATGAAGCAGGACCAAACATATAAGCCGTAAATACTATACATAGCCACAAGGGGAGCAAGACCTTATTGGAGGCTGCTCCAGCCACAGATGGCAGCACTTTTATATATACGAAGAAGCTGAAGCCATTACGGCACCCCGGCCACGCCCACTTGGCGGTCTCTACCTGAGGACAAGGGGTGAATAGTGGCCAGAGATTTTCAGCGACACCCGCGAAGGGTCACGGGCCTCTGCCCGTGGCCCATAGTAGCCAGAGTTATTATCTCTGACACGTGTTCTACACGATTCCTAGAATTCCCTCCGTATAGCTTCACTTACCATGCCGAAACATGCCGACGACTTTATAATAAATGAAGTGAGTTCAAAGCAACCCGGGATTGGACAACTTTCTTCAAGAATATGCAATAGAGCTCAACCTCAAGATCATCTACCAACGTATGGACCTGAAAACAGCCTATTCGAGAGGAGGGGCAGGGATATGTGAAATGGGATTCCTTGTACCCAAATCGTCTGTAGATGATGAAGACTGAACCAGAGGATAGCACAATGTTTTGGACCAGTCCAATATCCTGTCCTACTGCTATGCAGTTGTTCCCAGTCTTTGTTGACAGGCAGACATCTGTTGTTACTACCTTTCTGTACTGTTTGGCAGTACTGAATTGCAGAGGCAAAGGACCATCCTGGTGCATTTCGTACAAAAGGGGCTGCTTACTTGGAGGTGGAGTAACAGTTTGAGGCACCTCTGACAGTCTCTTGACTACCTGTTGTAATGGTAGTTGAGGCTTTCGCAACATTTTTTTTACTTTTCCAAGGAAGTTTTCATAAGGAAATGCAGAGACACGGTCAAGGGCACCAAACTGTTTGTACACATCAGCTAGATGTATCACCTGATGAACTGTAAATACAATTTCTCCTTGACCATATAAATCTCCAAAGCTTTTAACAAATGCTGTTAGGACTCGATTGGCAAAATCAATCATGGGTGCAGAGAGGTTGGGGCTGAGTAATAAGAACACACCCACGGAAAACAACAGGAAGTTCTCAAAAATCTCTTCTGGTAGATTGTGCTTTAGGACCACAGGTCCACTGTAAATCATGAACTGCCTTAGTTGTAGCCTTCCATCTTTCGATCTCTGTCAGCTCTCGTGGTTTTCGGGCAAATTCAGATGGAATATGGGGACGGAGAGCAATCAGTTTAGATGATATAGCTGAGATGACATTAGATGGCTGTCTTATGGCCAGGTTTTTGCCCTTCATCCAGAAAAGAATGAGTTTTTTTGTTACACCCAAACAGCAGAGGTGCATGTAATCAATGGGAAACTGGGTTACCATCTGAACAATGCCAGTAAGGGGACTAGGTCGCAGGTGGTGATCTGTGTCTGACATTAAAGCAAAGTCTTCGTCTGATCTAAGCCTGGCATTTATTTCAGGATATGTCATTTTATTTTGCCACACGCCAACTTGATTGCACTTGTCACACCCAGAGTACCCATTGTGGGACTTCATCTGTTTCACAAAAGCACTTGCTGGAGCATCACAAATGAAGGAGCACACCATCACCTTTAGAGGTTTACCTCTGAAGGTCAATCCATTCCTCAGTAGCTGGGTAAGGTCATTGACAAATTCTTTGAGGTAGTCATACACACTAGATGGTTTTCCACTTCCACAAAACAAACCAATAATAAAAGTTTTTTTTGTGTAATCACAATCAAGCATCGCAAGAATTGGCCAAAACTGAACGTTTTAACTCTTAAAAATGGGTAAACCGTCGATGTTGAATTGTAACCGAATTGTCTGAAGGCAGCTAGGCAAATGGATTGAATTCAATTTTGATAAAATTCCCTTAGCCAATCCAAAATGGTGATATTCACCCCCACCTAATGCATGCACAGCTATTTTCTTTTGTGTGCCAAGAAGTGTCCTGGCATCTTTAGGCAGCTCAGAGTGGTGTACTCTCAATATTGATAGAAGAGCGGTAACTGCAACAAGAGTAATGCCAAAAGTTGATGCCCATTGCTTTAGTTTAGCTTGTAAACTCATTTCCTCAGGCTCACTTTCATCAGAGCTGGATAACCCACTAAAATCCTCTCTTTCACTGGCATCACTGTCTGTAGTGTTTTGGTCAGGACTGTTCTCGAATTCTGAAGTTGTCCCACACAGTGCTAGATCTGGTAAGCTAGGGGGGGCATTTTCAGCCTGATTAACTGTACTTAAATGTAATTGCTGCAAAATCTCGTTCTCTGTCTCCCTTGCGTTGGACAAGACTCGCCTCCTTTTACTCCAATAAGAGGCCATCTCTGTGTGTATCGGATACAATTATGAAATGCAAGTTTGATACCTTTTCTGCCGTGAGCTTTGAATGGTCTTCAGTGTCCCATAAATATGCAAATGAAGAAGAAAAAAAACACAAAGTTAGTTTTGATGGCATAGTGTGACAACAATGAATAGTTGCATTTAACCCTTTCACATGCAAGTGAAGAATCCCCCTTCTAATAATGTATAGCCTATTAAGGACCTATTTCAGGATAAATATACAAATACATTCACTTTGAAGTGTAGAAGGTCCTACAGGCAGCTGTAATAAACTAAGATATACTATTTATGAGATGGCTTGCAGTGTGCTTATCTGACAGGATTAAAACCGTGCATTCTGTGTGAATGTGTATTTGAATGTTAACATTTAATAATGTTACGTATTTTAAGAATCTAAGCTACCCACACATAGACCAAAATGAAGCAGGACCAAACATATAAGCCGTAAATACTATACATAGCCACAAGGGGAGCAAGACCTTATTGGAGGCTGCTCCAGCCACAGATGGCAGCACTTTTATATATACGAAGAAGCTGAAGCCATTACGGCACCCCGGCCACGCCCACTTGGCGGTCTCTACCTGAGGACAAGGGGTGAATAGTGGCCAGAGATTTTCAGCGACACCCGCGAAGGGTCACGGGCCTCTGCCCGTGGCCCATAGTAGCCAGAGTTATTATCTCTGACACGTGTTCTACACGATTCCTAGAATTCCCTCCGTATAGCTTCACTTACCATGCCGAAACATGCCGACGACTTTATAATAAATGAAGTGAGTTCAAAGCAACCCGGGATTGGACAACTTTCTTCGAGAATATGCAATAATAACATGTCGTTTTTAGTTATGTAATCATTTGAAAGTCCCTTCAAGTTGAAAAAGTACATGCATTCTTATTATGGCCACACCTGGCGTACTAGTAAATCAACTGTGATCAGATTGGTTAAAAAAATAGAGGCTGCGTGTGATTTCAGTTCCGGTTCAATGCATTTGTAATGAGGGGGCGCACTTCTGTGCAGTGTGCAGATAAGTCGTCGTTGCCAGCAGGCTGCACCCGACAGCCAAGGGATTTACATGTGGCATAGCAAGGTAAGCAGCAGAATTGTTTCCAAATTAAGCGTAATTTAGAAATGGAGTTGAGTATTATGGTTTCATGAAAGCAAGGACAGCACTCGGTTGCTTTCGAAACTTTGAATCGCCAACAACGGACGTTTCGGGCCGCGCGCCCTTCAGCGTGTTATGGCTTCTTCACGGCCATTACACGCTGAAAAAGGGAAACGTCCGTTGTTGGCGATTAAAAGTTTTGAATGCAACAGTGCTGTCCTTTCTTTCAGGAAATAATATTACGATACGTTGGATTCAGCACGCAGTTAAGTTATATAAAGAAGTCTAGTTAGTGTGAGCGCGTTACTGCATATATTCGATTTTTTTTCTTGCCCTTGTGGAGGCTTGGGTGAAGGGGGTCATTAATATTTGGTTTTATTTAGTATTATGGTACAATATGTAGCTGGGCCGACATGTCCACGGGTCGATTTCCCGTAGTATATTGATCATTTTTAATGATTTGGATTTCCCCGCGACGGTTTCGCGGGATTCAGCTGCTAGTCTGGGACGCAGCGCGTGACCGTGACAACGTTATTTATTGGGAAATGGGACTAAAACGAATATAATGGATGACATTCATAGTATTATTGGTATAAAAATTCCATTACTTGTAGTACAGCAAACGAACAATTTTGTAAACATGAAATCGTTAATAATTTATCAATGTCCTTCTAGAATCTGTCATGAACTTTGATAATCAAATCAAACGATGTCTCGAGCGCTATAGATGTCTCTGATATAACGGACATTTAGCTGCTATTCTTTGGCAATTTGACATTTTAAGTTGGCCATATGAGCAATGTTGTTTCTTAATGTTACTCATATATGAACGTAGTCTAATATAAACATAGACTACGTTAATGTGAAGTAAATATACACAGCTGTGATAACCGCAATAACTTATCCTGGCATAGCAGTAGCCATAAGCAATTTGGCACAGAGTTTAGCTGAATGTCATTGATGATAAAGCTAACGTTAGTTAGTATATCTAGTTAGTCATCTATGAACGAATATGGTCGAACTAAAGTTGCTAACAGACCGACAGTCAAACATGATCGCTATTCGTGTTATTCTACTTACCAAGAGTTATATATAATATGAAATAATTAATAGGTTATTGCTGTAAATGTCAGTACGACCGTAGTTGCCAACTACATCAACGGAAGATGAGCATCTTCCCTGGGGAGGCTCGTGCGCCTGGTTCAGGAGCAGTGTATAGCTCGAGCAGTCAACTGCTCTTGAACCTGGCGCTCGAGGCTCCCCAGAAACTGGAACGTCAAGGTTAATGTTCGTTTTACCTTATTTGTGTATTTTGCTTGGGTGCCATTTTTATGTTTTTGCCAGGATCAATTCATGTACCCGTCATTTCAAGGTTATTTTCCCTCACAAAAGCTTGGGCAATTTAGTTGTGCAGTACTTTATACATTGTAAAAAGCCTGTAGTAAGAGAGAAAATAAAAGACATGATTATGTGTACTGTGGTCAAGACACCCAAGTGGTTTGACATATTTGGTGTAACTGATGTTTTTCTTTTACTCTTGCAACTTTCCCTTTTAGTCTCTGAAGCAGTGTCTCACACTCGAGTCCTGACCGAGGGCCTTGAAACTGGCATGCCTGTTCAAAACATCTCCAGGACAACAAGGTTATTTTGTGTTGACGTGTATTGAATTCTTAAGGGCAAAGGTAACTCTTAACAGGCAAATTCTGTAGAAACTCCATAAAAAGAAATATTAACTCACTAAGACCATTCATGAAACATCAGTAAGCTGCAGTTTGCATAGCCAGTCAGTAATATTTTAGTTCTTGCAATTGCGACTGCTTGTAAAAAAAAAAAATGCAATGATGCCACCAACAATAACAATACAATGTTGTGCCAGATAACCTCAAATATAATTAGCCTACTTCCTATTTGTGCAAACCCATCAGATACCTTTGAAAAAAACAAAAGTGCAAAGATGCTTTGTCTGAAATTAGTTCCCTTACCGTTTAATTTGGAGCAAGTGAAACAATCACGGGCTTGTGTTATCTGTAGGGTCTCCGTTGTTGTCAACTGCTTCTCGGAGAGCTGGATGGAGAGGGTTTGCAGCGTCTGTATTCCAATTGGTTGTCAGTGTTTTTGCATTGGAAATGCATCAGTGAACAAATCGCCTGCTTGTGCCATCCGTAAGGTCTTCGTTGTCAACTTCTTGTTGGAGAGCTGGATGTAGAGGTTTTGCGACGTCTGTATTCAGATTAGGGCTGCACGATATGATCACGATATCATATCCCGATATTTTTTGGCTGACTGGCGATATACCATATATATCTCAATATTTTCTATAGAGTGGGATAGATGGCTTTGTCGCATTGTCCTGCGTACTACGGTGAGGGTTTCACTGCGCCCTAACTTTAATCCCCCGCCCCCTCCCTTCTCCGTTCCATTTGGGAACATGTTTGGTTTAATTTCGCTTGTTTCGTATATTTTAATTAATTAAGGGCGCCTCCAGAGGGCGCCCCCAACACATTGGATCGGCCCTCCGCTTTGGGGCCGACGTGTATTAACTGTTGATAGTCTACTGTGGTCCATTATCCCTTACTTGTTGCAAGACACAGTAGTCTACACATACATCTATACATAAGGTTTCTGAGAACAGCAGGACAAGTTGGCACATCAACATTCACAAACGGAAGGCTTGCGCTACTCCATCTAGGCACTTTGAGTTGTAGCCTCATACCATAATTGAATGCCGCTTCTTTTGTAGCAAGAAGCAGCAAGTGTTATTTTCACAAAAGATGAACACATACCAAATTTTCTGATAAGCATATTAGCTTGTGCATACATCATACGATACTGCCTGCAAATTTCACGGTCATTAGACTGGTCGTCAGTTATGTAATGTTATACGTTTTTAGCCTCATTACATATGTTAAGGACTGTGCCAGGAAAGGAGAAATCAGTAGTTATCAGTTTCTTATCTGCCTTACTTCATGAGCATCAGCTGTATGTGGCCTTAGTGCCTATGTGACCGGTTCGTTCTGCGTTGTGTTTCTTTCTAGCAATGAATGACGTGACCCACGATGTGTCTGGACTCGGGCACTCCGACGTCCATTTATTCGATCTGAATACACACATATACAAATAGCTTCCTTAGCCCTTGTGCCCTTACTCCAACTCTCTTCCCAAGGGTATCGCAACAAAGGCCCTACATACAATATTACAACAGAAATGATTGAAATAAAAGGAATAAAAGACATACCTGAATACACACATATACAAATAGCTTCCTTAGCCCTTGTGCCCTTACTCCAACTCTACGAAACACACAGGGGGGGGAAAGGGGAACTAGCATGACTACACGAGGGTCAGTTATATGCTAGTACATCGCAACAAAACACAAAGTTCCCCATAACACAGAAATCTATCTAATAACTATGGATAGATTATAAACCCCAGACTTCCAATTAAACAATCTATAATCAAAATAACTAATATAAATAATGATAAATTATAAGATTTGATTACAATATAAATGTACACACCTCTTCCCAAGGGTATCGCAACAAAGGGAAGAGGGCAGGGGGCGCGGGGAACTTATCGGGTACTCTGGAATGTGGGCGGGAGTATAGAAGGAGGTGGAGCCAAATCAAATAAATAAATAAAATAGAGCTTAAGGCGGCATGGAAAGCTAAACTTCAGGTAATACAGAAAAACAAAGGCAATTGTGTAATTATAATTTAAAGGATATAACACACCCTGTTACACTCACCCCCCAGAATTACACAAACATTTGAACCATAAATAAAACTTGCCCAGACCGGACTGTAAACCGACCACCAGAAAACCACGACTTCGGCAATAGGTGCCACCCAATAAAGAGTTAAGAGCACCCAGAGGTTAGCTAAGCCCCTGGGAACACTATAGACAACGTGAAGTGCCATTTACACCACACATACATAGGCCATACTCGGACCGGGCAAATAATAACAAATAAAACAAATAACAATAAATAAAAACACTAATAATTCACTCGCCATGAGTAATACCAGGAGACACCTGTCACATAAGCTCAAACATGGATCACAGTGGATACTGGCCGAACACCCAGAATCGTTTCCAGTTGTGCCATGGACTCTATCAACCTAAAGACCGGCTTGATAACTCTCCCAAATCTTGAAGTGAGGCGATCACTTGTCTGAGAACCCTGAGGATGAGCATCAATTACCGGAGACACATGGGGCTCAGAGGAGGGGGATGACAACGGGGTAACACTAACAGCACCAGCAAGCCCATCCAATGCAGGAGGGACCATCAGAATGGTTAAGTCACGACTGCCATTGTCATCCTCATCCCTGACTGGGGACTGTTCACGGACCCACGAAGCTGTACGGTCATCACTACCGTCACTGACCCAGGAGAGCGAATCAGCCATAGTGGGATCAGCTGCACCACAGTCCGTCTCAATTGCTGATTCCTCACACTCAGGTAAGTCTGACTTGGGGCAGCCATCATTCAGACTGCCGACGCCCAGGGCATCCAGACTCTCATCCAAGGGGAGGAAGCTGACCTGGAGCAGGAGATTCCGGTGCACCACCCTCTCATGTCCGACTCGATCCCTGATCTTATAGACGTGGAGAGAAGGCTTGGAGGCCACAACCGTGTGAACAACCGGCTCCCATTTGTCAGCAAGCTTACGCTTCCCTCTGCCACCCTTGTTTGCTACAAGAACCTGGTCACCGACGGAGAGAGGCAGACCCTTAACCTTTTTGTTATACTGGTCAGACTGGTGTTTCTGCTCAATAGCAGAGTTCTTCTGAGCCAGGAGTATAGCAGAGTGGAGGTCGCTCGCCAGAGACTTCACATAGGCATCATAGTCACAGACTGTCTCGTCACGGAGGACATTCTTGAACAGGAGGTCAACCGGCAGCCGGGGGACCCTCCCAAACATCAAATAGAATGGCGCAAAGCCAGTTGTCTCATGTGCTGTGCAATTATAGACAAACGTCATCGTCTGGACCATTTGGGGCCACTTCTGTTTGGATCTGGGAGGGAGAGACCGTAGCATGTTGCCCAGAGTGCGGTTGAACCTCTCTGTGCCGCCGTTCCCCATGGGATGGTATGGGGAGGTCCGAGACTTGTTGACACCAGCCAGCTCCAGAAGCTCAGCGATGAGCTCGCTCTCAAAGTTCGCACCCTGGTCAGAGTGGAGACGCTGAGGGAAGCCGTAGACACAGAAGAAGTTGTCCCAGAGCTTCTTCGCCACTTTCCTCGCCGTCTGGTCCTTGCAGGGGAAAGCATGTGCTAATTTGGTGAAATGGTCAGTGACCACTAGCACATCCACAGACTTGTTGTTACTGTCCTCGGCTGACCAGAAGTCAATGCAAACAAGCTCTAGAGGGGCAGTGGTCTTAATGCTCTCCAGAGGGGCTCTTGCTGCGGGCTCCGGGGTTTTGCTGAGAACACATCTGTGGCAGTTACGGACATGATCGCGTACATCCTTCTCCATATTACCCCAGAAGAACCTTTGACGGGCGAGAGAGAGAGAACGAGGCTGACCCTGGTGACCAGCCAGGTCATGAACACCAGACAATGCCTGTGACTTCAGGGACTCAGGCAGGATGTATTGGAACCTCTTGTGTTTTGTCAGTGGATCCCTGGTAACCCTGTAGAGGACTCCATGCAGTATAGTGAGCTTTTCCCACTGTTTCAGAACCCTCAGAGTACACTGGCTCTCGTTGCAGCGCTCACGCCTGGAGGGTCTCTGCTTCCTATCTACATAGCTGAATACTCTCGAAACGACCGAATCCTGCTGCTGATGGTTTTGCAGGTCTGCCAGTGAGAGAGAGGAGAACAAATCCTGGCCAGGAGGGATCAATGAGCTCAAGCGGTCACTCATAGAAGCAGCCCTCTGCCTCGGTGCTGAGTCCCAGTCATCACAAGAGGAGAGGAGAGAGGAGACGTCATCCTCTGACATGGACACATCGACGGCCGCACTAGGAGCAACGCTCCCTAATGATTGAGGCTGACATGTCAGGCGGAATGAGTCCTGCACACATCCCTCCTCCACTTCACACACCTGTTCCAGCAGCCCGGAGTATGGCTCAGACAGAAGACGTTGGCTCAGAGGCTTCACAAAGGGGTCCCTGCTGAGGGCATCAGCCACCACATTCAGTCTCCCTGGAATATGTTTGATCTCGAAAGAGTATGGTGCAAGCTTAGAGACCCAGCGCTGCTCGCAGGCGTCTAGCTTCGGTTTGGTCATGATGTACGTGAGAGGATTGTTATCAGTCCAGACAGTGAACTTGTGACCTTTGAGCCAGTGGCTGAACTTGTCACACACAGACCACTTCAGAGCCAAGAATTCTAGTCGATGGGCAGGATAATTTGCTTGGCTGCGACTGAGGGACTTGCTGGCAAACGCTATGGGCCTGGCCTTCTCCTCGCCAGCAGGAACTTGCGAAAGGACTGCACCTAGGCCATCCAATGAAGCATCGGTGGAGAGGATGAATGGCCTATCGAAATCTGGGTGAGCCAACACCACACAATCGAGGAGCACCCTCTTCAAATCATCAAACGCCTTCTCACAGACAGGGGTCCAGTCCTGTGGAGTCAGCTCACGGAAGGTGCCAGCTCTCCTGGTACCACCAGTGCCTCTCCCCTTGCGTTTCTGGCCCGCTGTCAGGGCAAAAAGGGGCTTTGCGATGGAGGAACACCCAGGGATGAAGTGTTGGTAGTACAAGACCATTCCGAGGAAAGATCTCACCCTCTTCTGTGATGGTGTGCAGCCATCAGCTTTCATCAGATCTTCCCTACTGAAACCAGAGATAACTCTGACTTTCTCCTGGTCAACTGAGACGCCACTGCTGTCCACCATATGGCCAAGAAATTTCACAGACTTCCTTAGAAAGTGACACTTCTTTTGAGCCAGCTTCAGATTGTTGGCCCTCAGCCGGGAGAAGACCTCCCCCAGACGACTCAGGGCCTCGCCTTCAGAGGGAGCAACGACTAACAGGTCATCCAGGTAACAAAGGAGGCTGGAGAAGTTCAGGTCCCCGAAGATGCTAAGCATCATCCGCATGAAGGACGCTGGACTGTTGCACAGGCCCTGGGGGAGCCTATTGTATTCATACAAGCCCAGAGGTGTCGTAAAGGCTGTGAATCTCCTGTCAGACTCATGGAGAGGGACGTTATAGAACCCTGATGTCAGATCCATGGTACTGAAAAAGGCATTTCCCCCAAGGGCGGCAAGGCAGTCACCCTGATGGGGCAGTGGGTGGGCGTCCTTGACGGTCTTTGCATTGAGCAAGCGAAAGTCAGTGCAGATTCTCAGGTCCCCGTTCTTCTTCCACACCATGACTAGTGGAGAGGCGTACTCACTCAGAGACTTGCTGATGATACCTTTCATCTCCATCTCAGACAGTACTTCTCTCAGGTGGTGGTAATGAGCAGGAGGGACTCTACGGTAGGGCAGTCGGAAGGGGCGGTCGTCAGAAAGGTGGATACGGTGGACGAAGTCTTTTGCCTCCCCACAGTCTAGCTTGCCCTTGGAAAAGACATCCTGAAATTTTAACAACAGCTCAGCCAGCTCCTTCTTCCAATCAGCAGACACTTCACAGCCACCAATGTCTATGTCTGCTAACCCATGATCCTTCAGCAGCTGCACAGGATCAAGCATGGACTTCGAAGGAGTAGGAGAACCACAAACATCAGACTGTGTCTCGCACAGACCTTGAGTGATGGGCAGGTCCTCAACAGCCAGACAGGGAGAGACGTCAGCCAGCTTGGCATTGCGGCGGAGCGTCACAGGGCTGTGTGTGGGGTTCAGGACCTTGACAGGAATCCAACGATCCCCCCACATGGGTGTCACGAGACGCCCCACCAGAATGTTCTTTGGGGTTGACCGCGCCGAGGTGGGCTCCACAATCACAGTGCTCCCTGGGGACACAGGAGCGTTGCTCGGCAACTTCCCCCAGACCACATATTCCTGCTGAGGAAGGAGAGTGACGGCCTGCCTCAGCCTCACTGTGCCTATCTTACTCGGCAGCTCAGGGCCCGACCACCGTGAAACGCAGCTCAGGAGCTGGAGGAATTGCTCACACTCTGGGTCACTGCTACTGGAGGAGATGAGCTCCCAGTACCTCTCAGTGGACTTCATCTCCTGTATGATAGGTCTGATTACATTGCTCCCAAGTATGAACTCATCTCTCTGTCCAGGAACAACGAATGACGGCACAATGAACTTAAATCCATAGACATCAACATCCAGATCGTAGATACACTTTGGCCGTGTAGTGAGGCCACCACAACCGATCAGCACCACATTACCAGGCACAGGATGAGGACAAGGGAGAACACCGGCAGCTCTCAATTTGGATTCTGCCTCCTCATTAAGCGTGCATGACATGCTGCCCGAATCTAACATTCCTTTCAATATAGACTGGCCACCGACTGACACTGGAGCATAAAACAACTCACTAGCTCTGTCCACTCTCTGCGACCCCACCATTATGACCGTCTTGTCCTCAGAAAGCTGGCTGCAACTATTTACATAGACAGATTGCAAATCTCGTTCTCCAATGAGGGTTACTCCATCACTGCCCACGCTATCCCTCTCTCTACGTGGGCTGGCTAGTTTAAAGGTGCGCTGGAAGGACGGCTTGTCGACACAGCTGGAGATTGGGAGGCATTGGGGCATTCATGCCTGAAGTGACCCGGTCTGAAGCAGTTGAGACACAGCCTATGAAACCTGCAGTGCGCATTGGTTGTGTGATCCCCAGAGCTACATACTCTACACAGAGAACTCTGCTGATTCTGTGGCCGGGCGTTCTGACGAGGACCCCTCTGACCAGTGGCAAGAGAAGCAGTACACATAGAGAGGACTCTGTCAAACATAGCGACCACCTGCTGAGGACCAAGCTCAACACCAGAGGAACTGGCAGTGACGGGAACAGGGACAGTAGCTGGAGCAGGATAGAGGGGGGACACAGGAGGGGCCTGGGGCGGGTTCATTATCATGTGGGCTGACTGAGGCTGGCAATGGGCAGAGACAGGAGCGATAGAGACAGGATGAGGCAGTGATTGGTGTATCACCGAAGGGGCCTGATGTGGTTCACTATGCTGGGGACGATGAGAAGACACAGCCACAGGACTCTGGCTGCACACCGACACATTCACTGCATTTTGGGCATGAGCTGAATTTCTTCTCAGACTCGTCATGTGATCATCCAGTCTCTCCTGAACCTCCGCTGCGGTCCACAGTTCAGGGGACTTCAACTTAAACGACATGGCGAGACCGGGGTCAGAGCAGTGGGTAATGAACATCATGACCACCTCAGTACTAGGGTCCTCAACGCCCTTTCCACGCCTACGGAGGCACTCATCAGCGACATCAACAGCCTTGTTAAGGCGGATCCAGTAATCCATCATGTCCTCACCAGCCCTCGGGGCAGTGCTGTAAAAGTCTTTCATAGGGAGGCTTGAGAAAGTAAGCTCACTGAAGTTGCGCTTTAGAATGTCAAATACAGCTGTCGGGAATTCACTAGAATCTAACTCAGGGTGGCTGCGAAGAGATACCTTCACCACGTCTCTCGCTTTACCAGTCAGTCTCGCCATAATCAAATCAACCACCTCAGTGCGCGTATTGCACTTCATCCTACCCAGATAACACTTCATCATGTCTTCCCATTCATGAATGGAGAATGTATCCGTGTGGTCACCCCTGAAGTATGGTGGAGCTCTAGGGTCTGACTGAACAATCACCTTCAGCTGTGATGGATCAGTAATGCCAAGGGATTGGTGGCCCGGGGACTGGGGCAGAGTACTACTGGGCTGGTGCATGGTGTTGAGGCTGGCTATAATGCTATCGCCTATCTGTTTGGCCAAATCAGCTACTAGGCCACCCAATGACTCTACGGTAACAACCTGGGTAGGCTGAGGGGCTATGGGTGCCATGGGTGTAGAGCTGGCGGTGGGACCTACTGGTAAACTAAACTCTGACTGGTCAACAGAGTACTCCTGATTACCAGGGGCTACCGGCCTACCCCTCCCAAACCCAAATGGAGTGACCCTCTGGCCCCTCCCCAACCCAAAAGTGACGTTACGCCCAACAGGGCCCTGACCAGCCAAAATATCTGCACTGAAAGAATCCCCACTGGACATCTTACAAAACGAGATATTTGACCCTCTGACAAAAATAAATAAATAAAATAAATCTAACAGAAAATAATAGTCTTGGTGACTAAAACAACTGCACAAAACACATAACAAAATAAAAAAATAAAATAAAAACCTCTACAATCAATACCCTTCCCCAATACACACAGTAAGAGAGACTAAACACGACAATACACTCCCAAAGAATAACCCCAATGTAAAACAGAAGACAGAAAAAAAAATATATATAAAAAAAAAATATATATATATAATTATTTATTTCTTACGCACCCAACTATAGCAAAATAGCGCAGTATTTTCTTCCCCTTTAAGCACTCTTAACGACTACCGTGTACCTCACGTGCACTCAGCGCTCATAATACCAGGGGCAGGGGCAGGGCAGACAGCGGCGAATACGGTGAGGAGACGATGGAGATAGGGCCGAGCAGCAGAGCAGGGCAGGCAGCGACGGGCGCACCCCGACGACCAGGCAGGCGATGATGGTCGGCGATCCGACGGGTCAAACGGCACCAAGTGTGACCGGTTCGTTCTGCGTTGTGTTTCTTTCTAGCAATGAATGACGTGACCCACGATGTGTCTGGACTCGGGCACTCCGACGTCCATTTATTCGATCTGAATACACACATATACAAATAGCTTCCTTAGCCCTTGTGCCCTTACTCCAACTCTCTTCCCAAGGGTATCGCAACAAAGGCCCTACATACAATATTACAACAGAAATGATTGAAATAAAAGGAATAAAAGACATACCTGAATACACACATATACAAATAGCTTCCTTAGCCCTTGTGCCCTTACTCCAACTCTACGAAACACACAGGGGGGGGAAAGGGGAACTAGCATGACTACACGAGGGTCAGTTATATGCTAGTACATCGCAACAAAACACAAAGTTCCCCATAACACAGAAATCTATCTAACAACTATGGATAGATTATAAACCCCAGACTTCCAATTAAACAATCTATAATCAAAATAACTAATATAAATAATGATAAATTATAAGATGGTCAAAGATTTGATTACAATATAAATGTACACACCTCTTCCCAAGGGTATCGCAACAAAGGGAAGAGGGCAGGGGGCGCGGGAAACTTATCGGGTACTCTGGAATGTGGGCGGGAGTATAGAAGGAGGTGGAGCCAAATAAAATAGAGCTTAAGGCGGCATGGAAAGCTAAACTTCAGGTAATACAGAAAAACAAAGGCAATTGTGTAATTATAATTTAAAGGATATAACACACCCTGTTACACCTAGATTTAATATGACAACCGCCACTGTTGTTTGGACAGGCGGGTAGACGTAAACTGGCAGATAAATCTTAAGTGTTATGATTTCTCTCATTCATTTCTTATGTTTGCATTTGTGTCTTGCAGAAGATGAAGGAGAATGCGTGCAGAGGGCTGAATAGAGAATTCGTGAATCAAAGGCAACACCATCAAATGCATTATGAAATTAAGCACTTTCAGGTTGTCAAGGCTGTAGCTCAGCGGGTACATGGTCCTGGATACCTGATTATTATTTATTTTTTTAACTATTTATATATGGAATCTGAATGCACTCTCCAAGAAATGCTGCAGTTCTTTGTGCCACAAGAGGCCAAGAAGCTCTACTACAAGAAGTTGAGGCAGAAGATGAAGATTATTACAAATTATCCAAGTCAGTTCCGACCAAGTAATTTGATTGGACAAGAGGCATTCCAGTGCTGATATAGAGTATAACAGCACTGGGTCTTTTAACTATCCACGTATCGCTCCGCTTTACGGGTGTTCTCATAACCATTAATGTTATTAACAATCTTTTTGTAGCTTAGATTGCAGCTGAATTAAGTTGAATTAAGAATGGTCGCCAGAAGAGGAACAAGGGAACCTAATGTAATGCTAATGTGTTTGTGTTGCTTGGCAACAGTTCAGTCCAGTTGCGGATCTATTTGTGTTGGCGGAGCCAAATAAATCATTAATGAACCAAAGAAATCTGATCATAATATGTTGTTAATTATTATTGTTAACTAATGATTGGTGCTTGTAGAACTGTTGGATAAAAGCAATATCACTCAGGAGTGAGTGCTGTTGTACTACGGCTGGGAAGAGAATCACAGCCGTGCTGATATTCAGTACAACAGCACTCCCTCTCGTGTGATATTGCTTAATTATTCTGTTCCAAAATTCCATAAAAAGTCTCATTACTAAGAAATATTGATGTATAGTTACTTTTGTCAGTTTCAAGTTTTTGTTTTAACACGGGGGTACCAACAATGTGTATGATGTATGACTACCTTAAAGCATTTGTCGATGATATCACCCAGCTGCTGAACCTTCAGAGGTAAACCTCTAAGGTGTGCTCCTTTATAAGCGATGCTCCAGCATGTGCTTTTCTCCAAAACAGTGTGCTATCCTCTGGTTCAGTCTTTATCATCTACAGTTGATTTAGGTACAAAAAAAGCCCATTTCACATATCCCATCGATTAAATGCACCTCTGCTGTTTGGGTGTAAATTTTGCCATCACTATTTCTTGTTACGTAGATGAAGACAACTACTTGTCTCTTTCATGCATCTCCTTTGTCCACATCTATGTTTGGGGAATGTAATTTGAAGCCATTCCGTAAGTGTTTGCTATGCCTCATTGTTTATTTTACTGCATACTACATTGGCACACTTGGGATTTTATTTTTATTTTATTCAATTTCTTCCCTTCTACAATGCGGCAGCATAAACATTACTACAGATTTATTTCCCCCACTTTATTCTGTTTTTTGGGCATTTCCTACCAGTGCAAAGATGTTTAAATTAGTCACTGAAAGCAGTGTTCTGAAATGATATAAAAAATAGTTGTGGCCTGTATATGTAAGCATGGACTTCACATATTTTTTGTAAAGCTGTACATGTCTTTAAAGATATTGATGCGGATGTTTCCACATTTACACTTCTCAGTGCAAATGGTTTTTTGAATAAGTTTCTGAAAGTAGTGCTTTGAGATGTTTGAGATAACAAACATTTAATGTGTTGGAAATATTTTTGGTCGCTGTGTCATAATTCAGCTTAATATTTAATACATTGTTTCTTATGGCATATTAACGAGAAAATGTCAAACTGGCACTGAATGTTGAAAAGGTTGACCCCTGGTTACTGTATTCCCTCTCCTGCTCCATTACATGTATGTTTGTTTATTTCAAGTTAACTTGTTTTTCTGTGTTATTACAACCTTGCAACACATTTCCATTAATGTAGTTTGTTTATTCCTTAACAGTTTTCAAAAAACACAATCAAATGGGTACTAAAACCTTAATCTTTGTCAAGCCAAACTCTTGAGTAATTATTTCAAAGAATAGGGGCGTGGAAATCAATAAGGTAAGTGGGCTTTGGGGCATATCTTATGACTAACTTTGGATCTGAACTAATGTGAATCGTGAGTAGATCTCATGGTGTTTACATCGCTTTACTAGGATTTCTAAATTGCGGCTTCTGTGTTTTAACCCCTCTCAAATGCTACTGTTGTAATGGGGTTTTCTTAACCAGTGATCTTTATTGCATTTGTGAAAGCTGTTTGTGTGAGCTTGCTAAAAGTATATAGACCAGTTTTCCAGCCAGAAATAGTTGTAGCTGCGACATTCAATGGCCATACCTGCAGATTATCTACAAGGATAAGCATTAATTGATCTCATTACAAAATGACAATCGAAATATCAGGAAAATTGCTAATATGCGTTACAACCTCAATTCAACGCCATTTCGACGTGTGGTAAATGACGTTGAAAATTGGCACGCAAATCATCGTTGAAACAACGTAGTATTTTCGACATTCTCCGACCGTCGAGATAACGACTATCCACCACGTTGATTCAACGGTGAATTTTAGTCGTCTGACGGAAACCGACTATTTTAACCAACAATGAACCCGTTTTCAACGCCCCATTGCTGTCTGGGAAGGTCCTCCACTATCGGTCTCTGTGAAGATCGAGCCACAATAGAACATTAACGAGAGTTTCAATCCTTATTATCTTTCACTTCTCCCATTCTTCTGAACTTTCCTGAAGCCGGCACGGTCTGTGTTCCTAAGCAGTAGCTCCATAGCGGACGTTCAGAGTAAATACCATCCTATCTGCTGATCCGCTAATACCATCCAAGACTGCATGCTTACATTTTACATTCAAGTCTGTTGGTATTTTGTTATTAAAGACGATGAATTATTAATCTACGAGTCCCTCCTAACCCTTTACACTCGTAAAGTCCCCACCACCCCCCTCCAGGCCCAGTCTAACACCCCGTCCCCTCACTGGCCTTCCATCTCTCTCTCTCTCTCCAACCCCGTCTCTCTCCGCTTCTCCTCCTCCACTGTCTTAATGAACCCCCCACCACCAATCTTCCTCACGCCAAACCCTCCTCGTAAATCCAACCCCCAGCCTCTCCCACGACACATCTCTCTCTCTCTGTCGCTATTTTTAACAACGATAACTTCTATTTGTAGTTCCCCTTATCATCCAAGGATCTCATAGGGCTATCTGTGTACATATAAATGTACACACAGCGCAGAGACAGAGTGTACTGAGAACACAAATTGCGGTTAAGCGGTAGCCTTATGCCATAAGGTACCACCGTTTTCAGCCGGACAGATAGAACTCAGAGAAGTTTCTGTAGTCGGCTGATACGTATGTAGTTTGCCCCGCCGCCATATTTGAAGTTCTTGGTAGTGAATCCAACACCCCCCTCTCCCCCCTCCCTCCGCATGCCCCTGGTAATCTACCCCTCTTACACCTCCCTCCCCTTGAAACCCTTTCATCTCCCTCTTCAGATCCCGTCCAACACCCCCCTCCCCTCCTTCCGCACCCCCTTCATGAATGCCTTCAATCACTCTCTTCCCCTCACTTCCTTAAAGAAGAAGGCCACACGCCTTTCTATTTGATAGTTGAATTGAAGTTATTTTCCACCTCCTCTCATCTATCTTAGTGAACCCCCGACAAACACTCTTCCTCCAGCAAAACCTCCTCGTAAAGACCCCCCCACCCCTCCCACGACACCTCTCTCTCTCTCTCTCTCTGTGGCTGTTTAAAACTAACGATAACTTCTGTTTGTAGTTCCCCTTTTCATCCGAGGATCTCATAGGACTATCTGTGTATATATAAATGTACACACAGTGCGGAGAAAGAGTCTACTGAGACCCCCTGCTTTCCAAGAAGCCGATCTACTGTTTTCCCCCCATCCAGCTCAAGAATCCCCTTAATTGTCTGCCCCCACCAGACGAGACCAAATTTTCCTTGCAACAATAGGGTAACGCATTAAACAGCCGTTCAAAACCCCTCTTGACTTTAACATTCATACTGAATCAGAGGGATCTAATACATTTCTATACACCCCCTATGCCACATCAACTTGATAGACAAAGACCTATTGATTTCCCTGCAGATCACACAGCCCTGCAACTTAAAGATGGACACACCTAGGCTGTACCTTCAAACGCTCTCTACCACACACTCCCTTTTTCATATTGCTTAAAGAAGGAGGCTAAACCCCTTCCTATTGTCAGTTAAATTGAAGTCTTATCTTATTGTTCTTTCTCCCCCTTGCCCCCTCCCACCCTAGTCACGTATTTGTGTAGGTTGTAATCAATGTATTTTGATTCACTAGCATTAATAGTATAAACGATCTATAAATGTCTTGCAATTGTACTAAATTTGTTCTCCTTTCTCGTCAGGCCTTTGCAACCCGAGCAGTAATGGATGCCCGACATTCATCATTTTAATTTTTTACATTACTTAAAATATTCTTTTTTCTAATCAGGAAGTGGCAACACAACGACCAGTTGCCCACGATCATCATTTTACTTCTGTGCATTGATCTTAATTCTCTTTTCTCTTCAGGAGGTGGCAACACAAGCATTACAAGTTGCCAAACACTCATCTTTTTACTTCTCTGCATTGGTCTTAATTCTCTCTCTCTCTCCAGGAAATGGCAGTATAAGCAGGAAAGAATGCCAAACAATGACAGTAATTATTATTTTTTCCAGGTTGCTGAGCCCTTCTGTCTATTTTCATGCATTTTGTGTAGCAAGACAGGTAGAGAACCAGGCTGGTTCAAATAGACACAGGGTTCAACTGCTAGAATAATATGTCTAATTAATAGATGGTGCACATGGTTTTAAACGGTGCCCAAGGAGGGAGTTAGCTCAACTGCTGTAGCCACAATTACAAAACATTTTTTGCGAATATTAAATCTACATGGGTTAAATTCTGCAGTAATCAGCTACTACATACAAATAAACTGAATAACACTGTGTGAGATGTTCAAAGGTCAACTATTGCTTCCATTGGAGCGATTGCAATAGATATAATATCGTACCACCAATATGCATGCATTATCTTGTATTCAATAATTAGGAAAGCCGGATTCCAGAACCGAAAGAAGTCCTACAAAAGGACACCAACCCAGGGGTCTTACATCAAACCAGATCCCTGTACGACAGTTACACAGTGATCTTAAGATAGGAATAATTATCTAGACTCCACATCATGAACGGTTAGCCTTTAAAGTTGTCCATAGCATGCATACCGCTCGTCCACAGAAGTCCGGGGATTATCCAGGCCTGGGGATTCTTATTAGGAGAGTTCTGGGATAACCTGCCTCGTAGGAGAGCAGAAGAGTCCCCCCCAAATAGAGGATTCTGAGGACAAGCGGTAGAAATGCATAGTTCAACAGACCTGACGAGGTCCAGAGTACCAAAATAAGAAAGAATAAAATATATATTTCCTTACAAATTATGAAAATAACATTTCAATAAAAGTCTTTACGTAATCTATGGTTAATAATTGGCAATATTTACAATTAAATTACATAAATAGAATAAAATGTAATCCATAATTCATCCTAATTCATCTCATCTCATCTCATTTTCGTCCGCTTATCCGGGGTCTGGTCGCGGGGGGAGCAGCTCATGCAGGGGGCCCCAGACTTCCCTTTCCCGGGCCACATTGACCAACTCTGACAGGGGGATCCCGAGGCGTTCCCAGGCCAGTGTTGAGATATAATCTCTCCAACTAGTCCTGGGTCTTCCCCGAGGTCTCCTCCCCACTGGACGTGCCTGAAACACCTCCCAAGGAAGGCGCCCAGTGGGCATCCTTACCAGATACCCGAACCACCTCAGCTGACTCCTTTCTAAGTAGAGGAGCAGCGGCTCTAATCCGAGTTAGGGAGACGCCAGCCACCCTTCTGAGAAAACTCATCTCGGCCGCTTGTACCCGCGATCTCGTCCTTTCGGTCATCACCCAGCCCTCATGACCATAGGTGAGGATAGGAACGAAGATCG